>NC_092211.1:91032099-91058904 GCF_043381705.1 Parasteatoda tepidariorum | reverse complement strand
ATATATATTAGTTAGTTGAACAGTTGATAATTTTTGTCTTTTTATTTTTAAATTTTTTTAATCAGGACATATTAAATACCTTAACCAATAATACAATTGAACAAATTTATTAAGTTAGAACTTGTTTAAACAATGATTACATTTTATGAATAGAGAGAGAGCGATATAGAATACAGTAAGAAAGATAAATAAGAAATAAACATACTCTGGATCTTTAAAAAAAAAAACTAACCTGCACATGGGAGAAATCTTTAAGCGTCGTGGACCGACGTCTAGTAAACTATTTTCTTATAGCTTATTTATGGATACTCCACATTGGCTTTAGTAAAGACGTCTTAAAGATAACTATGGTAGACGCAATGTGAATGAAACATTCGGTGGATCTCAGTAGACGTCCTCGAGAGAAAACTATCAAAAAACGTCTCTTCGATTTTTTTTTCCTAGTCGAAAATTAGACGTAGGATTGAAACGAAAGGCTACACAGAGTTTTATAACCAGCCTCATACTATGTTTGCATTTTCATTGATTGTATCGACACCTATGTTAACTGTATAAAATGACATGTACGAAATAAAAAATGTTTAAAAATGATTTAAAAATATTTTTTTGCCTATGTATATGTTTTCAGAAATTTTGACATCTACCCTTTGACTTAAATTTTCTATTAACTAATATTATCTAATACTAAATAGCTATACAAACTAATAATTTATACCAACAACCACCTCAAGCGCAGCTATTAAAATAATTAGAAAACAAAGTAGAACAATGCCTATAACCGAAATAGACAATAGTATACATTAAATGTATGCTACACAGAATTTTTTTACCCCCCTCATATCATATTTGCATCATCATCGATTTTAGCGACATCTGTGCATGGATTACATTCCGTTTGCATAAGAGTTTTTATGATTTAGCTAAATATTCAAAAAGTGAATTTAAGATTACAAATTTTCTATTTGACCTGAATTTGGGACCATATTTTCCAAATTGCAACCTTTTTGTTAATCCTGCCGGCAGCCAACGAACATCTCTTTCACATTTTTCTTGCTCCATATCACTTTTAAAACTATGCATTTTGTTCAAATATAAGTGAATGCTGTTTCAATTTTGATGAATGCTTGTTTCAAAATCGACAATTATGTTTCGTTTCTATTTTGACACATTTTGCTCCTTTTTGAGGTATCCTTTTTTACAGTTTATGCCTCAATCAAAATGTAAAGTCAAAACCAAAACAAATTGTTTTTGAGGAGCGAAAAACCATTTTATGTCATTTATGATCAAAATTTATCAATAAAATGTATTGTTCAATCTTAACAAATTAAAAAGAGTTAAGTTATAAAATTCATTAATTTTGCATTCACATTTAACTTTTCTTTCTTCTTTTTAAGTTGTTTCCGATTCATAAAACATTTTTGCTCACTGTTTTGATAGTGTGAATGTAATAAAAATATCATAATCACCCGAAATAATTTAATTAAACCCGAAATAAGAGAATATTTCATGCTCTCAAAAGTAGGCATTCATTCTCACGATTCGCCAAACGTGAATGAGGGAAACAAAAGTGATTTGAATCAAAAAATATTTTCAAGGTAAAATGGAAATGAAATGTGAAAAAAAAACTAGAAGTATCACGCTTTTAAACTAAAACTAACGGAGCGCTATAATTATGCCCTTTATCAAAGGGTCAATTAAACACCCATTGTGGCTGGAATTTTGGGCATAGATTCAATACCGTGCAGTGGCTACATGGGACAAACCAAACGCGTTTTAAAATTCACATTAAAGGAACACGAATTCAGCGATGCGAATTAAACCTGGTTGGTGAAATAACTAATCAGCGAGGTTCTGAAAAGGTTCTGGTATATGGACCATTATCACTGGTTGCGATTCACATTAGTAATAGAATAGGGCAATCGAACGTATTATGAATGGCCTTACACCAGAGATTGTAAACCTTTTTCAATTCGTGAGCAGTTAAATACGACTTATCATTTTCAAATGTCTAGTGCGGCAATTAATATGTTTTTTTAATTTAATTTGTGAGTTACTACTATAGGCAATTGAAATTTGCTATAGATCGTGCATAGCAGAACTCTTTACTTATGGAACAGCTTCGCATGCTTTCACCATTAGTGCTTGGATAGTCATAGGAGCAGTAAGTACATTAATCTCTATCTTGATTTTCAAACTGATAAAAAAAAAATTTTGAAGCTTGAAAACTCTATGGAGTTCAAAACTGCATTAAACATAGAGCTTATAGCAAGCTTCGTGAAATTTTTTAAAATATATTTTTAATAGTCTAATGCGAAAAAATTATGGAAGGGGTAATGGTATCGTAATACATCGTATTCGTTTTATGGTATCGTAATACATTCCCATACATCTAAGCAGAGGGGGAGGGCGATGGTTCTAGATCTGGAACCGTTCTTCTTCCCAGATGGCGTACAACTAGGCATACATAAACTACGTACATGCATGGAAATACAAACATGAAATTCCGTAATAGAGGAGACACTAAACATATTTTCAAGTCTTTTTTTGAATAAATATAATTAAAACGAAATTTAATACGTACTTCCTGCTTGCCACCAAAATACAAGTCAAGTATCAACAATTAGGTACAAAATCTATGCCCTACACTATGCTGACCAGCTTCTTTAAGAAATTTTTAAGAGAAAGGGGTAGTAAAATTTCTATACGAATATTTGAAAATTAATTGCTTGTTCTTCCTGAATAATTTTTTTAGAGCAAAGAACCCTTGCAGGGATTCTCTAACAGAAAGATTTTTTAAAAAAAGATAAAAAGGTGAGTTTTCGAATGTTTTTCAGAAGTTTTGCGACCAGTTTTTTTTTAGATTTTTGAGGACGCTGGTCAGGGACCGATCAAGACAAATTCAGGCCCAGGGCCCACAAAATTTTAGGGGGCCCCTAACAAAATATTTTGAAGGGAAACTTCTGAAGAGTAGTCCAAACAGTAAAAAGAATCTATTGAACTGCATGATTCACTAGAAGCATTCTAAAAAATTTAGAAAGCAGACAATTGGAGATTATTTTTCTAAGATAAAGTTTACGTCTCTAAATATTAAAGCAAAATATAAAACAATAAAACAATGTTGAATGAAAATAAAAATAGTTTGGGGACCACAAACAATTGGAATCAGTGATTTTTGCTGAAAATCACTGATTAGCTGAATTAATTTTGAGATTGTAGCCTTCCATCTACAGCAGTGTTTCTTAACCTTTTTGGCACAATGGACCCCTTTTAAAAAATTTTAAGATGTCTCGGACCACCCCCCTGTGAAAAAAATAATTACAAAAACCATCAATCGTTAGAAAAGATTTAATTTAATTATTATAATAATATACAAAAAATTTTAAAACTAAAACTTTTAATGTGAAGGCTGTTGCTACTTTTCCTTAATTAATAAATTGAATTGAGGGATGGCTTTCGACAAAGCAACGCGCATATCATGTTCAACATTCAATCGATTTCGATGTTTTGTTTTTATTGTTACGAGAGGGAAAAATCCCGCTTCGTTAAGACACACTGTAGCACGGAATTACAGCTGCCATAGCTCTCTTTACAAGCAATGGGTAGGCTTCTCTCACAGAAGACCAGAACTCTTCAAGTGTTTTTGAATCGAAATCCATTTTTAGTAAGGACTTTGTTCTAAGATTCATGTGGCCAATTTATTGTTCATGTGGTTAAAAATATCTGCCAGGTAAGCCAATTTATATGTAAAATCTTTTTTTTTTTTTAAATATTCGAAGAGCGGGTTATCTTTTTCTTCTAGAAAAAGTGATACTTCTGTTTCAACATGAAAATTCATTTCAAAACCTGCCCTCGTGACAGCCAGCGCCCTTCCATGTGCTGCAGAAGTACCTCATGTTCTGCGTCCATTTCTTGACACAGTGTTTTGAAAAGACGATGATTAAGAACTCTACTTCTAAATAAATTCAGTTTTAATAACTAGTGATAATACTTCTTTTAAGCAGGTTGGAAGAGTTGTCGTAGTCTGTGCATGTCTATGTAAAAAACAATGAGTAACAAGAACACTAGGAGACTCTTTTTGTACCAACAGGACAAAACCAGATTTATTGCCAAGCATAGCAGGTGCTCCATCTGTACAAAGTAAATGAATTTTTTCTTTCCAGTCAAAGTCGTGTTTGGTAAAGAAAACAATTAACATTGCTACAGCATCAATTGCCATTGTAATTTGCAAAAGAGATTCACCAAATAAGAATTCCTCTTTGATAGTATCAATTCATCGATGATCTGCTTCAAGATATTGCAAGAAATTTCAACTATTCTTCAATGTATCACATCAATTGACAATGGAATAGCTTCAAGTTTTTTTCTTTGTTCCAGTCCACAAACTAATTCAACCATTTTCAGCGCACATGTCTTAATTTACGTCTCTCCAATAGTATGCGGTTTCTTGCTTTTGGCAATACGATTTGCAACTTTGAGAGATGCCTCAACCACTGGTTTTTGTGGAATACCAAATCCTAGTTCGGTTAATGTTCCAGATTTCAAAAACTGCGCTTTCTTCTTAGTAAAAAATTCTAGATCTAGTAACCCGGACAAGGTGTCAAATGTACGAAGCTTGATTGGGGGAGATAAAAAATAGCACAGCGGACGTCATCGGGGGATTGCCTCTGATGGTGCAAACTGAAAGCCGGTTAGTGGAGGATGTTAAAAATATGACAGGGATATTAGAGGGCTGTGTGCAATCTGCACTGAATTTGGGGTATCTCGATCACCTAGTTTCAAATATGTACCTATGTATTTTCACCTTTCAGAAAAAAAGATCAATGTTATTGAAATATTATTGATCCAAACGTTTTAAAAATTAGGAGTAGTTGACGGACCCCCAAAATATGATCCATGGACCCCTAAGGGGTCCATGATCCACAGGTTATGAAACCCTGATCAGCAGCTTTAGATATTTGTTAAGAATAAGCTTTTAGTTCTTGCTGACACTAATCATTTATAAGGGACATTTCGAATACGCATTCTCGTTGCATTTGCTTAAGCCGTTGGAGTAGAAATTGTACCAATTAAAATTCAGCTGTACTTTCGAATTTGATTAGTGCAATGTTAAGACGCGTTTGGTTTATCACAATATAAAGAAAATTTGAAATAAAAAATGCCTTTTTTGAGATAAACTGTTTCTTTCGGTAATTTTTTTTTAAAAAAAAGTAATATTGTGAACTTTTTACTAATTTTTGAGGTCCCCCAGAAAGTGTGGGTCCTAGGCCCGTGCCAATTGGGTCTAGGCGATAATCAGGCCCTGACACTGGTCATCTTAAGTTAGGAAACTATATGGAACTAAAAATTGCAATAAACATAGTTATTAAAGAAAGCGGCTGGAAATTTGCGAAAATATTTCTGACAATTAAATACGAAAATTGTTATGGAAGAGTGAAAAATCGTAGTTACAACTGAGAAGAGGAGGGTTAAAACATGAAACCGAGCTTCTCCCTAGATGGCGCATTTGAAAAGAGATGACAAGTTCAAACTTCACTTAAGTGCTACTGCCCTGCCTTCAACAGAAGTAAATAAAAGAGATTATTAAGTACTACAACTGCAACTGCATTAAAAAGTTGTAGTCTTATTTCCAGTATCCCGAATTTGGGTTAACGTGTTGTCGTTGTTCGCGTGTAAAAAAAATATTATATATCTTTTCAACTGATTTTGTAAATTTTATTAATCATGGGTCGTATGCATGCACCTGGGTATGTTTGACTATTTGTTAGTTTTGTTGTTTTAATGTTTTTGCTAAATCTATGTTTTCCTAAGTAGGCTTACCGTTTCACATGGTAGTAAATCGATATTCGTATTAGTGCTATCAGTTAGTATAATGAATTACTTATGAATGAAAGCTTGAGCTGTTTCTGATCTTATTAAGCTAAGCTATTATTGTCTACCTAGTAGATCCATGTATATTGTTAATATTGAATAGTATATAGTATGAAATATTGTCTTCGTGTAAAATCTTAGATAAACGATGGTATCTATTTGTTAATTTGTTGTTTTTGAACTGCATCCTAACCCTAATTTTGTTGTTATTCTTGATAATTTATCTAATTTGTTGCTACTCCTGATATGGTTTAATTTCTTTAGCTTATATAAGAAATGTTAGTATCGTGATATATCGTCAGTGTAAATCAAAAATAAAATATAGGAATAGATCTATAAGCACAAGAAGGGATATTTGTGTATCGTCAACTGTCGCGCCAACTACAATCGCCAAATGTTAACCTCATAAGAATGAAGTTGAGAGCAGGTGGTCTGTTGCTTTCTCTACTGAATTAGGGTGATCTTCTCTGTCATGTTATTGGTTCAGTTTAGCACATGAGACTTGTACAAACTCAGAACTTACTTTTTGTTAAACCGTACAGCTGCTTGTAATTAAAGATGATATCGATATTGTGGGAAGAACTGTAGTAGGTACAGTAGAGGCAGTCTGTGCACTTGTGGCAGCAGCAAAAGCTTAGGCTTGTCATTTACTAAAAAAATAAAAATTCATGGCAATAACAATAGGAAATCTGCAACCACCAAAAATCAATGAATATAAGCATTCAAAGCTTGGAGATTTTTCGTATTGTGATTTGTGGCAGAATAATCTTTGCAGTTTCTAGGCAGGGGCCCGCAAGAAGCAATAAAGACCAATTCAAAAAATATTAAGTTGTAGCTGCCCCCGGGCCAACATTTGTTTGGTCAACAACCCGGGCAAAAATCTTTGCAAGTTAAAATCTATTTGGCACCTTGGTGGTTGCAGTTGGTACAACAGATAATGATACAGAAATATCCCCTATAAGTTTAAACAGGTAGTTCAATTTTAATATTTAGGCACGATAGCAAATAATGACATCAAAATTGATATTAAAAGTGGAAAATATATGCCTAATAGATGTTAGAATCAGGGGTCTGTCTAGGTTTTTCTGAGAGGTACAGTTCAGAACTCGTTATCCGGAAATCATAAAACCGGAAAACCAAAAAACCGGAACGAAATTCAATAAATTTTCCCCCGCAATTTCTTTAAAACAAAAATTTTTTCCTCATAAGATTTTTCTTTTCTTTTTTGAAAGATGCTTACCTTACCATCATTTCAGAAATAATCATTAGTGTATTACCTCATCGTTTTTTCTTATTTTTAAGATTATTTCCAAATATATATTTTTTTCAGTTGGGTTTAACACTAAAAATACAGCATTTTGTAACGATTCAGAAAACCGGAAAAATCAGTTATCCGGAATAGCGATAGTCCCGATCGTTCCGGATAATCGGTTCTCTACTGTAACTGTTTTGTGAAAATTCAGTCATAATTTGTGAAAAATTAAAATTTATTTTTAAAGCTCAACACAAAAACATGGATTTATCGTTTCTTAAAGGATGCAAAAATAAAATTTTAAGAAAAAGTATTTTGTAGAACTACCGTTTTTCCTAAAGTTAAATTTGTAAAGGTACCGCTAAATGGTAGTAACAGACCCCTTAACATGGATTGAGAAACCAGTTAAAATCTAAGTACACAAGTTGTATGCGATACTAGTAAGACAAATAGCTTTGTATGACAGCAAATGCTGGGCAATTAACGAAGCAGATGAAGAGAAACTGAAGATTTTCAAGGGGAAAATTTTCAGTGCTGCAAGAAAAAACAGGTAAAATAGAAAAACCGCAGCATTGTAAAAGTGATCAAAGTTAGGTTGCTAGGACATACAATTCATTATAGCGATGAAAATCCTGTTTCATAAATAACCTTCCAAATGCATTAGGGAAAAGAAAAAAGGAGATGTAGAACAAGATGGTTGGATAGAGTAATGGTTTAAAGGACTTAAAGAATTGCTATATTGAGAAATATAGCATTGAACAGATCTAGATGGGGGTAAACTGAGTGAGATGGCCTTGGCCGGTAACTGGCTGTAGTGTTTAAGAAGTATCTTTGAATCAGTTGGTCAAAAAAAGAAATAAATGTTCCGTTCATGAAAAGTAAAGTTTTAATAGCCTATATTTAGTTAGATTTATTAGTGAAACTAAAATTTTTTTTAAGAAAAGGTTGATTTTGATTAATACTCCTCTCACCTCCTTTTACATATATTTATATCCTTGGTTTTAATTTTTTTTTAAGCCACTCATGTATTAGTGGGTGGATTATAATTTCTTATAAGAAAGGTTAAGAATCTACTATAAAGAAAAAGTTCTTTATGAGTATATCTATTATGGATACTTTCAAATTTATGCATCATTAATTATGTACAAATTTAATATAGGAAAGGTATCTCCCAGTCTTCTTTGCCATACAGACGAAGCGTTCCCACTGTAAGTAATATCTTTTTACTTATCCATTTTCATGATTATTACGGATAGTTTTTCTAATAATGTTATTTTGTTCATCTAATATTCTTCTCAGTACTTTACGCATGGGCAATCCTGGGCAGTGCCCGAGAACCAGAAACTTAGGGGCCCTTGAGAATCTTGACTTTTATAAATTGTGTTTAAAAAAAACTAAGACTAAGCAAAAACTCATATATTTTTGAAAATAAATTTATAAATATATTGTTATAAAGTGTGTATTTTGTTTTTCTTTCTACAAATAGTGATTATCATGCAAACACCCATACTTTGAATTGTTTATCACCAGGGAAACTTAAAAAGACAACCGAAATCAAATTTTCTTCATTCCAATGCAATTTTTATGTGAATTCAGTTTTTTTTGATCTGCTAAAAACAAATTGAAATCAAAAAAATTTTAAAATTTGTTCAAATTATTTCATGTGTTAAAAATGCTTTATTTTATGTATGTTAAGTTTTTCTAGTTCGATTTTAAGCAGCATAACCTGTTATAAGGACCCAAAACATTTCTGTGCCCGGGGGCCCTGTATGCTATTAAGACGGCCCTGATTCTTCTTTTACAGCTAAATTCAATAGAAATTACTCAATATTTGCTGCTTAACTACTCAGTTTGAGATCCGAACTTTATTAAATAGTTCTTAATCTATGAAACAAGAGGAAATGTGAAATCGAAATGCTGAAATGTTACTGCTGAATTCAAAAGCTGTAGTTATGGCTTTTTTTTTTCTTTTAATTCAAAGATCTGTCTATAAAATGTTAATTACTCAATACTTTTTTATAGTTAAATGGGGCTTTTTTTTAGAAAATCATTTGGGGATATTTCCGTATCGTGATCTGTCGTGCCAACTGCAATCACCAAGGTGCCAAATAGATTTTAAACTTTTTTTATAAAACCTGGGGGTGGTTGCAAATTATACAGCATATTTCGAGTTGGTCCCTTTCTGTTGCTTTTTTTTCTTCTCGATTATTCTGCCACTGATCATGATACGGAAATCGCCCCAATCATTTATTTGTTTGAAAAAATTAAAGGAAAAAAAAAAACAGTTATAAGGTAGAGTTGCTCAACCTTTTTGAGAGTGTTTTATTAAATGTACCATGTATAAAATTTTTACCATATTGTAAAGAATAAAATTCTTTTCATTACAGTACAGAACCCGTTATCCGGAAAACCAAAAAACCGGAACGAAAATCGGTACATTTTCCCGCCATTTTTTAAAAAAAAAAATTTTTTCCCTCATAAGATTTTAGGATTTTTCTTTCTTTTTTGAAAGACTATCATTCCTTGCCATCAGACCTTACCATCATTTTGGAAATAATCATTATTGTATTACTTCATTGTTTTTTCTTCTTTTTAAGATTATTTCAAACTATTTTTTTTTTTTTTTTATTTGGNTTTTTTTTTTTTTTTTTTTTTTTTTTTTAGTGGGTTTAACAATAAAAAGGCTGCTTTTTGTATCGATTCAGAAGATCGGAAAAATCAGTTATCCAGAATAGCGATTGTCCCTATCGTTCCGGATAATCGGTTCCCTACTGTATTAGACTTGATTCAAAAATTAAAAAAAGAACTTATTAATAAAGAAAAATTTTAAAAAATAATAATTTATTTTTAGCAAAGAAATTATCTGTTATGGAAAAGAATTATTAATTCCAGCAGAAAAACTAATGCTCTTAACCCACTGGCGGTTAAGGAAATGGGCAAAATTGGGAGAATGTTTCTCCCCTACACACAGTTCCCCTATCAGTTAACATGGGAAAACCGGTTTTGCTATGCAGAGAAGACTGCCGGTTAAAATGCGATTTTTTTACGTGCAGAACCGTCAGTGGGTTAAAATGAAAGTTCAAGGAAAATTTTTAGGGTTTTAACTTAAGGAAAAATTAAAACAAAATCATTATGGTACAAAGTAAAATTCAATATTCATTTGGTATTATGCTCTAGATATTTCTATTTCTGGGAATTATTAGAAGTTTTATAAATCTTAAATCAAAAACTATCTCTTTTGTTTTTTCCTGAAATCCACATTAAGCTGGAAAAAATCTAAAAGAAAATTACTAACAGTGAGCAGTTTAAAAGTTTGTTTTCCTCCCCTTTCTGGATTTTCCGTGTCTCAATACTGTGTTAAAATCTCAGGATTCTGAATACCGTGAATTATGTGTGGTACCAACGGCTGGGAAAATAACTTATGATTGTGATGAAAAGTGTTGCAATGATTGCAGAAAAGTCTTCAATTTGCGATAAAATCAGCATGGGTGGAGCACATCAATTTGTAATTATTTAAAATTGTTTTTTTCTTCTTGTTTCAATGTTTTAAATGTGCTGTTTTTTTTTCTTTGAACTATTTTAATTATGATTTTATTTGCTTTTATAGTGGTTAAAGTTATCTTCTGATGATGTAACGGAGCAACTTTGCAAACTGGCAAAAAAAGGTCTAACTCCCTCCCAGATTGGTAAGATTTATTTTCTTTTTCAAGTTAAAAAGATGTCCCGCAGATTTTGATTAATCAGTATATTTTCCACATTGAATTTTAAAGAATATTTAAAATTTGATAATATTCCAGGGTTTGGTACAAAGATTAAAGTCCTTAATCCGTTCCGCTTTTACGCGCCGAAAATAAGATTTTATGCATTTTTACCCGACCGCTGGATAACTCGTATTTTAATAATTAAGACGTTGCTGCTTCAAACGAACCTTTTAGGAGTCCCCAGATTTTTATTACTTGTTTTGATTTGATAAGTAAAAGATTTTTTTACTTGTTTTGTAAAACATGAAGCATTTGCAGTAAATTAAACAAAAATAAAAAGAAGATATAGCAAACAAAAGCAATCACTTAAGGATTTTTTTGGAAAAGGAGTTGATAAACTCTGCACCAAAATTTAAAAAATAATGCTGCTGTTATTTATGCTATAAAATGCAAAATTTTTATCAGATGAAAAATAATAGTCATGTTACTGATATATTCGTTGTAAATCATGTAACAGTATTAAAAGAAAGGGAATGTTAGTGTATGTTCTCAGTAGCTTTAATTTGCTAAACTAGGCAGTTTTTTAAGTATTAATTTTCTCCTTTATGTGATCTGAAGAAGAATATAATTTCTAGCTTTATTTTTTCAATTGGTAATTTTACTTTTTACTAAATGATCGATGTAAACATTCACCAGGGTTCCCGCGGCCTTGAAAAGTACTTGAATTTCATTTTGATTTTCAAGGGCCCCTAGAAGTACTTGAAAATGATATTAAATCCTTGAAAATTTCGAAATGACCTTGAAAAGTATCGAAAACTCAGAAAAACAGCCCTATTTCCAGTGTTTCTATGTTTAACTTTTTGACGCGCGTAAGTGTGAGAGAATGACTTCCCCGTCTTTCTGATGATGACACGTACTGTTTGATTTTAGGATTTTATGTACGTTTGGCTGATTTTAGGAATTTTAAATATTGGGAACTGTGCCAGATTCTGACAAAATCTCGATTCTTATTCAGGCGATTTTAATATCAATCATCGATCTTCGTATTAGANTGTAACAGTATTAAAAGAAAGGGAATGTTAGTGTATGTTCTCAGTAGCTTTAATTTGCTAAACTAGGCAGTTTTTTAAGTATTAATTTTCTCCTTTATGTGATCTGAAGAAGAATATAATTTCTAGCTTTATTTTTTCAATTGGTAATTTTACTTTTTACTAAATGTTAAGTATCGATGTAATCATTCATATATTAATAGATTAGTACACAATTTTATGTCATCGCATAGTTATTTATTATCTTAAATTGTCTGGAATTTATTATTAAACGATTGCATGCACGTAATATTTACTCTTGTGGAAATTCAGCTTTTTTGCCTTTTGGCCAATCTCATCCCTGAAAGTTAACAGAATTCAAGAAATTCAGTTCTACTGGTAACACATCTGCTTATAGGAATTAAGAAAAGAAGTATCGGAAATATTTTTTGAACTAGAATCCATAACAAAAATTATTTCCTAAAAGTCTTGAAGAATTAAATTAATTTGTATAATATTTCAATGTGTAATAAGTAATTAAATTTATTGAAAGCGGTAGCATTTAAAATACATGATTGTTCTAAAAATTAAACAGATCTATAATAAACAGGGTTTGAAAAATTCCAGCCCACCTATGTTTTTCATTAAGAAAACCTGGGTTTTTGATGAAAACCTCAAGTTTATTCAAAAATACTTAAATCTTTTTCCTGAGTACTAAATAAGAATGCATGATTTGCTTCTACAAGAAAGTTAAATATTTGGTAACTATTTATAATTTGTTTTATTGCAATGTTGATTTTTTTCATAGTTTTAGATTGTCACTCTATTATTTTTGTTCCTTAATAAGCAGATTGTTACATAAAGTATAAATCGACTCAATTGAAATATCCTTAGATTTTAATAATCTCTTTATTCAGTTAACATTTCCACTTAATATACTGTTTTGTTTTTTTTTTTAATTTTTATTCAATTTTTGGTTGCTTTAAAATTAGGTCATGTTTTTCACCAGATTGTTTAGTAACATCATGCAAAGTTAATTCCTAATAACAGGCTTGACTGGAAATAATTTTATTTAAAGCTCNCTACTCAATTAAAAGATCCTTAGATATTAATAAAATCTTCATTCAGTTAACATTGTAACTTAATATACTGTTTTTTTTTTAAATTTTTATTCAATTTTTGGTTGCTTTAAAATTAGTTCATGTTTTTCATCAGATTGTTTAGTAACAACATGTAAAGTTAATTCCTAATAACAGGCTTGACTGGAAATAATTTTGTGTAAAGCTCATCATAAAAGTAAATATAGCAAATTTATTGTTTAGTAATAATTTCATAAATGTTATGTTTTTCATCAAATTTTTCAAATTTTTTTTTTTTTTTTATCAAACGTTACCTAGTGAGATGGTATTCCAGGATTATTTTATAATAAAAGAATACCACTTTCAGTTTTCAACTGTTAATTTGCAATCAAAATAAAATATCAAATAATAGTAGTGAATATTATGAATGATAGAGGATGATAAAGAAATATTACTAGCAAAAATCTATAAATGGTTAAAATATAATTTATCAGTATTTGTTAATTAAGGAACCTCATCAATTTTCTGGCCATAGGAATGTGTTGATACCTTTGAAAAATAGTTTTAGACCCTTTTGTTTGTATGTGTCACCGAGAACTAATAATAAAAAAACAAATTGGTTTGAAAATTATAAATCTTCTCAAAAGTAATTGTATTTTTATTCTATAAAAGATACTTATAGAATAAAAATAAGATATTAGTAATCGCCTGTTTTTACTCTAAGTAGGACTTAATTTTACATGTACATGGCACAGTTAAGAAAAGTATTCTTATGCATAACTCTGATTCAACTTTTTAGTGTTAATTCTTTTAGTATATGCTCTTATAAATTAAACATTTTATTAATAGAAAAGAAAGAATCTTTATTAACTGAATAATTGGCGAGGTTGGCCCACAAATGAATATGCGTTGCAGGTCTTGTACCGTAATATAAAAACTTGTAATAATTATTTCAATTTATTTCCAAAATTTAAGTCCTTAATTTTTGCTTTGAAAAAGTGGGAACCCTGTATTCATATTGTTTACTTATTCTTTATGTATTGTTCTTTTTTATTTTGAAATTAATTATAATTTTAAAAAAAAATTATGAATTTGTATTATGCATACAGATTGTAAAAAGTAGTGTTAATTCGAATTTAAAACCAAGAGCTTACAGATGTAACCAGATATATTGCGCTAATTTTTAAATGTTTTTAGAAAGTAAACTAAATTGGGTGGGATCTCGGTTCTACTGTTTAGTTAAACCTCAATAAAGAATTATGCTTCATACACAGAATTTCTTTTACCAAGGTTAAACAAAACTAGAGCTAAGGCAACTTGGTTGGGCAGATCTGTATAGTAAACACATGAACAGTGTTCATGGAAATGTTATTGGCACTTCAGACATCCCCCCCCCACACACACACATGGGCAATATTTCTCAATGACTTGAAAAAGATTTTTATATTTCTCATGCATATGAGATACCTCTTTTATATGATAGATTTATGTTGTCGTCTTTGTCCTTTTTTCTCTTTATTGTGGTGTTATACTATGAAACTTACAATATAATGTATAAATTATAAGTATTAATATTTTGTGGTTCATTGTATATTTTGACCACATTGTCAATACATACTGCAATATTAGACTGGAATTTTTGGGGGGGAAATCAAGGAATTCTATTCTATTCATGGGTGCAAGTCTTCCGTCTTTCGAAAATGTCCGCGAACGGAAATTGGGGAAAAAATTTCTGTCTACGTTTTTCTATATTTTTTAGGTCTACGTTATTGGTCTACTTTCTTATGTCCAGTTGTTATTTTATCAAAAGACAGGTGAATAAATATTTTTTGTACGGTTTTTAAACTTGATGTATTATGGTAAAGCTTTCTTAGATAGTTTGCATATATCGAGGGGGTATTGTGTATGTTAGGTTTTTCAGTCTTAGCCTTTTTTCCAACTTGCACCCATGATTCTATTTGATTAGCAACTCTCTCCTTCAATTTTTGTTTTATCTAGTCTAGTATAAGGGTTCATTCTAGGCAAGGTCGTCCCATTTGCCCTATTTCAATAAAAAAAATTCTTGCGTGCCATTTGATTAAAGGTTGGCCTCACCGTGCCATAGATGCAAGTCTTTCAAATATTTCTGTGCAGGTCGTTATTGATTATCCTTTATGGCAAAAATTATTGTTTTATAATTTTAGATCAAGCATTAATTGTTAAAAAATGTTTTTTTTATTAATCTGCTATGTTTATTTGATATTTATTAAGGAAACAATGTTTATTAATTGAATGAATTCTGGCTTCCCTGAGGTGTGGCTTTTGCTAGTTTTGCCTGACGTGCAATCACATCTGCTTTTGTTAAAGATCCTCAGCTTTTTTAAATAAAGGCAGAACATAGTTTATACTTTTGACACACAACTATTTAATATTAAAAAAAGGCCATTTTTTTATGAAGCAAATTGCAGCTTTCTCTTTCTACAAGTGGTTCATACGATTCCTCTACCTTTGTAGTTTTTTCTTTTTTTTCTGTAATTTGTTTTGTACTCTATAAATTAATTTTAATTAGATATGGATTGTCTATGTATGTTTTGTTCTGATTATTTTCCAAAGTTTTACAACCTTAGTGATGCTACTATATTGGGTTTTATAATTTTCATTTGATATAGACTTTTTTTTTTAAAAAAAAATTTTTGGGGGTGTGAACCCTATGTGTTATCACCGTATAAGTCATTCGATTTATGACGATTCCATCTTAATTATCATAATTTCTTTTCTATAAATTTTTCGCCTTTTTTCGTGGTTTTTAAAATTTCTATATTTTTATTAGGGCGTTCAAATTGTGACGATTCTATTGTAATTTCTGGTTGTCAGAGAGTATTGGCTAATTAAGAAAATTCATGCTGTTTCTATAATACTATGTAATACATGTGTCAGCACAAACTTTCCCGGCAACCTAATGAAGATTTCGAGACTCTTAATTTGAATTATCACTTGGTCAGAATTTCGATCTGTGGCGAATTCCTCTTCAATCCTTGTTTGCGACCATTTCCACTTGTTTTTTCTTATTCCGGTATTTTTTTTTTTATGTGGTGTTGCTATGGAAAACGAATTTGTCAATTAAATGTCACTTTTTGACTTGCTTGATTTTTAATTTATTTATTTGGACGCAGTTTTAAAAATCCTGATATTTTTAATAAGCTGCTTTGATGACACACAACATTTTCAAAATTCGAGAATTACTCTCATTTTAAAACAAATTTATAGACTGCAAATATAACCGGGTAATTATTTTTTATTTAAACTAATAATCTTTAAAAGAGAGAAAAGACTTTTTTATTGATAAAATTGAATCATCGTATATTATGGGTATCAATAAATAATACATAATTGAACTATGCCCTTTTTTAGGGAGAAATTGTGCCCTTTTCAGTTTCTAGCATCTTGCCCTTATTGAGGTCTAAAATGAAAACTGTGGTACACAAAACCTCAGTGTAGGAAAGTATTTTTAGTGTTTCGCCTGCATTGCCATTCAGCTCATCGAGTTTATTTCTGTTTTCTAGCTTAATAAGAAATGATCTTTTTCGAGATCTTTTTAGAATGGCAGCTTCCATATTTATAATTACCGCGAGACTACACGATATAAGAAAGCATCTAAAACAGGAAATAAAAATTGTACCCTTTTCATGAAATAAGGAAGGGGAAATGGTTTGTTCGGCCAAGAGTATGCAACTTTTCAATACTGATTCTTTCTATTGAACGCAATGTCACCACAAAATTAATTGCTACAAATCTATTGTTTTGTCCCACTTTTACCTGCTGGTTACTACAAGATGAGGTCTGGGAGGAGAATGAGATAAGAATTGACAGATTTATGAGAAAAGCCTTATCTTTCAATCAATTTATTTTGTGATCTTACTAAATTTCCTTACAAGAATGAGGAAGACTAAAAACAGGGCTTCCACTCCACAGGCAATTTAAAAATCATGTTAAATAACGGGAAAAGCATGGAATTTTGAATTCTTTTTCTTTACCAACTGGGAACATACATAGACATAGCTGCCAACTCTTCGGGTTTACCCGAGAGATTTCCGGTTTTTTAAAAATTCTTCTGTCTTCCGTTTTTTCCACTTTCTTTGCTTTATTGCGGAAATCTGGTACAGCAGCGCTAAGATTTCAAAATATATCATAACTTAGCGCGCTTGAGGAAACAATCCAATTCTCCTGGATCACGTGGCCAACTCGTAAGCTGGAACGTAGCCTCAGTGAAATGGTAGATAGAAAACTAATTACTCGCAACCGCGAAATATTTTGGTAAACATTCTAATCTAATGGCATTCGAGTGGATTGTTATGTTCTCATTTGAAGCTGTTTTCTAGGTCATTCGTACTCTTAACAATGTCGAAAAGAGCTTATTACTATCAAAATTTTAAAGACAGTTATTCAAAAGAGTTTGATTTTATTCAAAAGTCTGTAAAAGGTAAAGATTTTGCTTTTTGTATTCCATGTCGAACTGATTTCCGCATTGCGCGCGGTGGGCGTAGCGATATTGTTGTCCATGTGGGCACATCAAAACATGTGAGAAATTTTTCAGCCATTGAAAATAACAAAAAGCTTGATCTTTTTGTGATGAATGATAATGATAAAACAGTGATTAGGTCTGAATGTTTGTTTACTGCCTTTATAATTGAGCATAATTTGCCAATTAGTTGTGCCGATCATGCTGGNTGCCAATCTTATTTGGATATCAATTACAATATGCCCTCAAATCAAAAAAAAAAAAATGATCCTGACTTGATTGTAGGGAATTCAGCTTCTGAAATAGTGGGAACACAAAAGAATTTTTTTAAAATTGTCAGAAGATGTTTCTGTACAATATGACTACATGTGTCTAAAATTTCCCTTTCAAAGTGAAATTTTGTTTCGTGCAGCCATAGCTGATCTTAGAAACATTCAATATGCTTCATTCACTAGCATAAAATTTTTCATAGAAAGATATCCTATTATGTTACAAGTAGCTGATGGGGGAAAACATTTGATAATTGACAAACTGCAGCAGGAGTTTTGTGAACTTTAAATTGAAAAATCAGTTGAGGAGGAGAAAATGGATAAGTACTGGGCAAGAATAGGAGAAATAAAAAGTGCAACTGGTCAACAAAAATATAAAACACTATCCAAATTCATGTTGTCTGTGCTATCTCTCATTCATTCAAACGCTGAATGTGAACGTGTTTTCAGCCATGTGAAGAAGACCAAAACTCAATTTAGGTCATCACTTAGTGATGATATGCTTGAAAAAATTATTCAAGCAGATTATTTTTGTGTAAAGATCAAAAATGTTATGAAATTTCATTTGATGACCAATTTTTAAAAAAGGTAAAAGCCTGCACTTATGAATCTTAGAAAAAATAATTATATTACAGTGGAGCATCGTTTTTACGACGCCGAGGGGACCACCGAAAAATGTTGTATAATCGATTTTTACTTCTAGGGCTGAAACTAGCTCTGTTTTCGGTTAATTTTAATGTTTAATGTGTTGATTTGCATGAATTTCTAAATTAGACAAAACAAACGAATAACCAAAGAAGAGAAATTGCAGTGAGCAATTTGAATGTATGTTACCTTTAATTATATTTTCTTGCTATTAGTCTCTACAATGCTTTGAATAGCGAGTTGAACTTACTGCTTTCTATGATGCAATTTTAGATTTCTAATCATGGTCAAATCTAATGTCTGAAGCGCACTTGTGCAATTTGCAGGGGAAAAGAGGGCTTTTATCAGAGGGCTTCTTTTATAGTATCGATGGGTGCGCGGACATTGGTCGATGAATAGCAAAATTTTTCGTTTTTGCCTCTTCATAACATTCTTGTTGGCACCCTTTTCTGTATAATTCATGTTGGCAAATTCCGCCCTTTTTTAAAATACACAAGAAAAAAATAATAAATTAAATAAACGTGAACAAAATCTAAAAACCGACGTATAACCGATTCTGTGCGTCATATAAACGATATATTTTTACATTAAAATGAATAGGACTGATTTGGGACCTAAACGATGCTCCACTGTATGTGAAAATAATTTCTGTCTATTTTTTGCTTATCTGGAATTCGATCTATCTCTTATTATAAGTTTTTTTATTTCATTGATTGTAATTTACTTCAAATATTATTAAATGTTTGTTTAGTTGTTTAAAATTTATTTACCCAGATTTGAGTGGCAACCCTGAAACTTAGCCTGAAAAAGAATACGTTTGGAATGCCTAAAATTTTGTGCTATCTGAAGTTTGTGTTTAATATATAAACATGTGATATATATGTGTTTCATATATTTTCAAGGAAATCTATTTTTTTTTTTTTTTTTTTTCCTATCTGTGTTAGATTTGATAGGCTTTATAAGGATCACTTTTCTTTATGTTAACTAATGCTTATTTTTTGTTGCAAAATTAGCCCCTGATTATCTGACATATTGATGAATCTCGCTTATCTCCAGCATGCAGATTTATCCAAGGTTATCCGACTGATTGAATCTTTAACCTTTTAGGTGTTATCTTAAGAGATTCCCATGGAGTAGCACAAGTGAGGTGGGTCACAGGTAATAAGATTCTAAGAATTCTGAAAGCAAAAGGATTTGCTCCTGATCTTCCAGAAGATCTTTATCACTTGATCAAAAAGGCTGTTGCGGTGAGGAAACACTTGGAAAGGAACAGGAAAGACAAGGACTCTAAATTCCGTCTCATTCTCATTGAAAGTAGGATCCACAGGCTGGCAAGGTACTTCAAATCAAAAAGGGTTCTCCCACCCAACTGGAAATAGTAAGTTTCCTCTTGTCCTCCTTCACTCATTTTTGAAAGACTCGGTTTCCATTATTTGGGAATAACTGTGCAAGCTATGATTTTAATTTCACTATTTTGAGGCTTTGTATTGAATTGCATTGCAATGTTGAAATACATATGTATTGTGTTGCAATGTTCCAGCGGCTTTAAGAGAGATTTTAATTTAACTATATGGTTTTAGACATTCTTAAAAAGGGCTTCAGACTTTTATAGTTGCTTCGTTAAATATTTTTAGTGTGAAGATATTTGAATATTAGGTGTTGTAACATTTCTTTCTTTCTTAATACATAACTTTGCTTTTTTTTAACTGGAAATTTTTTTCCGATAACAGCCTTAAATGACAAAAAGATAGCTTGAAAGTTCTTGAAACCTTTAACTGGTTTTTCCAAAAACGTGCTAATATCAGTAGTTTAAGATCAATATTATAACTATTCAGTTTATTTTACAGGTGATAAAAGTGATTGTCAATAAGTGTGTTATTATAAATTTTTATTCCCCCCCCCTCAATATTTGTTGACACTAGTATATGAATAATGTGCAAAAAATTTTTTTAAACGCTTTGAATAACTTCTGATCTAATGATCCTATTTGTACATATGACTCCATTTTATTGGTTCAAAGGATCACGGATATGCAAGAATAAAATAATGTGATTATAAAATTAGCAGTTGGGGAGACCATATTTCCCAGATTGTTATATAATTCTTAAAAACTGTAAATTCTTTTTTTTAAAAAGAGGTAAATTCTTGTGTGGAATAATTTTTTCTTTGTAGTTTATAATTCAGTGAAATTTAAACTTTGAGAAACCTGCTTTTTCTTAAATAAAGAGTTAAGTTTTCTTGTAATGAAGCTGCTAATTTTTCCAGTAGATAATTTGAACCGTAATGTTTGAAAAGCTTTTTACATTGGCACATCAGCAGCTTGAAGAGCTTCCATATTTGCTAGAAATTTTTAGCACACTGCATTAATTTTCATATTATATGCCTAATTGGGTAACTAGTGCAGTGAAATGTATGAAGAATTTTGGAAAGATATAGATATTTTAAAAACTACCACACAAAAATTTAAAGTGTTTATAATTTTAAAATTAGTTCAAGTTTGTTTTTGAAATTTATTCCATATAATTTATCTCCTTTTTTTTTCAGTGAATCTTCAACTGCATCTGCAATGGTTGCCTAAAAACACGAATAAAGATTTGTAACCTAATTTTATCTGATTATTTCTTGTAGTTGCACATTTATGAACATTTAAACAAGATTTCATTTAGCTTAGGTTAGTAAATTATCCAAGTATTAAATTTGAACTTCATCTTAAAAATATTATTAATACATGATTATACATCTTAGGTGATCAGCTTGGTCAACTGGTAGCCTTCAATGGTATCTTTCTTCTTTTTCTGTCCATATGCGACTTTTCTAAACAGAATACATTGTTGTATGCAATATTTAGACAATTATAAATATACCAAATTTACAACTTTACTTTTTATGTGAAAATGATAGATCTTATTTCCATACACAAGTAGCTCAATATAGATTTTTTTTCTTGCATTTACAAGTTGAAAGGAATTTATAAGATTAACAATTACCGCTGCAGATTTTCCAGGATAAGCCATTTGCACAACTGCAGCATTAATATTTCCTAAACTTTACAACTATTTAGAATGAAAATGCTTTACAAAGTTAGATTTTTTTGTTGTTGGTGTAACTGAATATTTAACAAGAGAGGCCCTTAACTGAATGTGATGCCGCCTGTCTAGTAGCAAAATATAAAAACTTTTAATAATTTTTTCATGTTTTTCTCACATTTCTTTCTTTTTTTTTTAAATCTATGAACAGATATAGCAGTACTTAGATTAATAATATTGATTTTCTTTTTTTAGAAAGGTAAATAATTGGCACTGTCACTGGGGATGTATTCAAAGATAAACAACAATCATACTAATTTTTAGGGGCTTTAATTTTTTCAAAAAAAAAAAAAATTCTAATATTTGCTTTGCTAAAAGAGTGGGAACCCTGTAAATACTGGCTATTTTCTTGATTCATTTCAATATACATTAAGTTATCATAAAACATAGGGATCACATAACTATTCCCAATCCATTCATTTCTAAATTTCAAAACTAAATTAGATTTAATTATTATAAATATTAAAAACTAAGGCTACTTTATCAGCCTAAATTTTATTCTGTTAAAAATTTAACAAGGCTGGAAATAATAAATTCTTAGGTGAAATAAAAATAGTTAAGAGAAAATCCAATTTCTTGTTTGGAAGTTTGAGTGTTTGTTAATGATATTAATTAGTACTTTTATGGATTAAATAAAACAAAAGCAATTTCTAACAGGGTATATTTTTTTTTTTGTAAAATGTATCTTACATATATTCAAGTGGAACCAATTATTAAAGAGCTAAAAGTTATAGTTGTCTTTGTGGATTGGAATTATGATTTTCGACAATTATTTTGTTCAGATATCACCCAATTTCTACAAGAATTGTCCTTTTCTGAAATTTTCAGCTTCTTCAATCAATATTTAATTATAAAACCACCTAATCAAATGCATCATGCATGTAAATACAGACATACTTCTATTTAATGAACTTCCATTTTGCAAATTTTTTCGAGGAACCAAGACAATTTTGCAAATTTCTTCGTAAAATATCTAAGTGAATTTTCTATTTAACGAACTTTTCTTTGAGATCCACTTTCCCTATTACCCAAAATATTTTTGAACATTTCAAACTTGTTGACGCATTTTATGAGGGAAATGCCCTTGAATAAATTTTCGCCAATGCTTTCTTTAAAATAGCTTTTAGAGAAAACTGTAAAATCAATTTCCCTTTTTGTTTGCATTTCAAACGAAAAACTCGAACCAAATTAGCGAATTTTATCAGTAGCAGTTAAACATATGACACATGTAGTAATGTATATTTAAAATTCCTTTTACAATAAATGCAGCTATAATTTTATACGTAAATTCAGCTATTTTTTTTTTTTTTTTAGTTGGAAATGTATGTAGCACTGTATGTTTTTGCTTCCCGTGCAGATTTCTTTTATGGTTAGTATTTATAAAATAAATAGTAGATACTAGTTTGGAAGATAAAGATGCATCCATTGCTATTTATGCCGAGTGTTTATGAATTTTAATCCTGTTTTGTCTTGTTTAAGTATTTCAAAAGGTATTTTTCTATTTAACGATTGTCGGGATTTAGGGACTTCGTTAAATAGATGTGTACAAAACTTACCCTAATACTGGTTTATCTGGTGCTCATAAATATTTGCAAAGACAATGATATTGATAAAATGCCGTTAAAGTGGCGATTTTTAAAAAGAGTTTAATCAATAAAATTTTTTTTAGTTATTTGTCCGTTCTAAAGCCCAGATCATTATCTACTGCACGATGGTATTCGGTTTAAAAATAGTTTTGCATCCAATGTAGAGCACTTAAACTATTTTTTTATTTTCTTTGGCATAAGAGCTTCTAAGTATCTTGTTAACTGCTTGCGTTTGTTTCCTCATAAGTAAGATGATCTTTGATGCAAGGGAAGAATTTCAACTGCTCCTGTTTTGCAAACAAACAACAAGCTTTGTTTATTGCAGGTCTGTGCGTCCGCGCAACAAGATAACGTCGCACCCAGAGACACGTCCCTTTGCTATGCATCTCTTTCACTGATGCTTTGGACCAGGACATGTTGAATAGACCTCAAATAAGAGTGGCATACGAATGGCTGGTTCGTAATGCCATATATGCTCAATGGACGTTGATACCAATCTTCCGATGACTGCATTGAGAGAATCTGAACTGACTCAAGAGTTGTTGTTCTATTCCTTCGTGCCCAAAATGATAAATATCTGTCTTTGGCGTTCATAGCATTTGGATGACGAACCTGCGATTATCAATCGTTGCCAAGTCAATGAATCACAGGAGGACTCATATTCAGCCATCTGGCTTTGTCCTGCCTCTTTTCCGATAGTTATTTCATTCATTGCAGTGCCCTAAATAACAACGATTTTATTAAGCAACATATTCAAATTTTATTGAGATGTGCTTATTTTTGGAAGAGTTTGAACAGAATTGTTCTTTTATAATTTTATATATGATATGATTTATAAGAATTCGATCATTTATTTTAAGTGAGATTTTGGTAGATACATGAAGATAGTAAAATATTAAAGGATGAGGAGTCAATTTAAAATCAAATGTTATAAACCATAGATAAAAACATATGGTCAAAATACACTTATGTATTAGTATAAAATAATATTAAGCAAAATTCGTGTAGAATTTTAGGCCAAATAGCAAGTACTACTTTTCTTATACAAATTAACAAGTCAAAAAAATAATTTATTTCGAATGTAAATCACTAAAAACTAATAAGGAATTAATGTGACTAGGTATTCAAGATTTATTATCGCATTGTCTCGGGATGCACTCGTTAATCTCAGTCGCACATTTCATTAATGATATAAAATTAAGTCAATATTAACTAGACATTTTAAAGTAAACATTACCTAAGTTGAAGTCTAATTAGCTGAGGTCTTCTCATCGTTGAAAGAACTAAAAACATGACAGATTTTTCTACATAAATATATAAAACTAACAATATAATTATTAAAGAAAATCCTTAACTTTACTCTTAATAATGTAGGTTTGTGGAAAGAAGTATTCCACTCATTACAATAATAAAATAAACTTATTGTCTAAATATTAACATTTAGATCGTTCATAGCAAAACAATTATGTTCTACTTAAATTGTCAATAAACTATTTGCGGGGTAAGAAAAATAATATATAGCATTTCTTTCTAACCGAATATCTGTAAAAAAAAATCACTCATATTTCGTGCTTCAGCCGAAATTGCATTCTGCATGTTGAACAAACTTCAACTGAGGTGTCCACATTAAAATGTAAAGAACATCCCATTTGGAGAAGTCGTTGATCTTTTTATCAGATCCTACAATCACGGCTGATTAGATTATTCTTTAGAAATGCATGCATAACGAGAGAAAAAAAAGAGGGAAGCGTTGTACCTTGGGACAGTTGGAAAGCAATTTTTTTTTTTTTAATTTTTACTTGGGTAAAGATATCTTGCATACCATTTAAAGAATTTGTAAACACTCCAAAATATGTTTTTTCTATAAGGGAGTAATTAATTACTTTCTATACTCTTACAAAGTACACCATGTTGTACCTTGGTGCTAAATGAAAAATAAACTAAATACAGCGAAGAAAAAAAAAACTTGGTTAATGAATACAAAATATAGAAAAATGAAAAAAAGGGCTTCTTTATAAACTAGATTAGTCCATAGGCATGTCGTATGCACTAAAATTCACAAAGAACTTGAGTGATTGCTTCTGACGCACTGAAGACCCTGTTGCTGAGGGTGAAGGCAATAGTCATTTAGTTTATCTTTTGCTCTACTGTTGGGTATATAGTTTCGCTTTTTAAAAGGAAAGAGTTTTTTCCTGTTTTAACATGCACGAGATTCCGCTCATTCCTGTTTTAACAATTTAGTCCACAATACAAACACATTGGGGAAAATAATTTTAGAAAACGAACAAAGACATGGTCTGTAAAAGTGTTTGCGATTAGTTGTCCAGATTTACTAACCATGCCATTTAGTAGAACCCAAAAGCGTAAAGCACTATCTTAATTTTTAACCCTTATTAATTAGGAAAATATGAAATAATTGTATACTTTCCGACGAATTTCATTTTCTAGCTTCCACAAATCGGACTTCAGTTGTTAGCTACTCTACCCTAAGTCTTATTGGCTAAGGGAACAACTATGTCAGGTTAGTTTTGTTAATCGCCAATTGATGGCAGAGATATTGACGATCGCAACACTCGAATATGCCATCTGGGGAGAGGCCGGTTTCATAGCTTAAGCCCTTCCCACTCCTCCTCTTTTCAGTTGCATAGGAATGTACTACGATATTTTCTTAATATTTTTCCTTTTTATTTCATAAAAATATTTTTTAAAATTTCCGTGATACTTTTCTTCAGAGCTATGTTAAATGTAGTTTTCAGTTCCATATAGTTTTCCAACTTAAAAGATTTTAATTAATCTATATGAAAATCAAGAGAGAAGCTAACGTACTTCCTTCCTCTATGACTTTTTACACGCTAATGGGGAAAGCATGTGAAGTGTTGCCATAGGTAGAGAGTTTCGATCGCCAATGCTGTTCGTCCCAAGAAGGTACAACTCTCTCTCCTGCATATTGGAGCAATATGATTAATAAAAAATCCCTCCTAAGCATAAGAAACATTCCAATGAACATAATATTGAAACAAATAAAAAACCTAACCATCAAATATTAAAGTTTACATATTTTTGAATCAAACAGAGGATTATGATCAACATTCATTCTCAAAAAAAAAAAAAAAANTGTTCAAAAAAGAGAAAAAACAAAACATATAGCAATTCTTTCTTTCCACAGATATACATGAAAAAGCAATTACTGCTTCAGCCTAATTGTACTCTGCTTGTTGAGCTAACTTCAACTGAAAAGGGATCCACATCGATATGTTGATTCAAATATTTCAAACACCCAGTTGGAGCCATGCTAAGTCAGTGATCTTTTCCTTATGGCAGATCCTACAATCACAATGGACAATTACAGTCAAATTTTTTTATAATTTTAATGTATTCAGAATCCCTCAAAACTCCCAGAAAACATTTTATTAATTTTCTAAGAAGGCTATTTATTTAGTTATTTTCAATCAAAAAACGCTTACTTTCGTTTTCGCCTGAAACGGGGAGTCACGTGATTATTCACGAACTGACGTCACACGTGTCCATCAGCCGTTCACTTACAATAGCTGTGCTGTGAAAACCAATACGTTCTTGCTTTCGTTTAAATTTTCTAATTAAATCCAACCATTTTAGATGGTCTAAAGCTATCTGTATAAAAAATTGCGCCTTAATATCGCTTAATAAAAATGTGGATTTGATATAACGTATTTTTATAATGTTAAATTTCAGTGGTACCCACTGAAACATTGTTAATACTTGACGAAATTTTCTAGCTCGGAATATTTAAGATTTTTTAGTTCAATAAAAAAAG
>NC_092211.1:91000691-91031084 GCF_043381705.1 Parasteatoda tepidariorum | reverse complement strand
TATTTTTGGCTTTTCATTTATTGATAATTTATTTCACAAGTAATTTTGATCTCAATTCTAAATTTTTAGTTTGATGGAGTTGATCAATTTGTGTACTAAGCTATTTATATAACAACTTTTTATTTTATACAAAATAAAGTTTCTAAAATTCCTTGAAATGTAGATTTTTATTTTTATAATTTTTATAAACTATTATTAATTTTTAAGTTTATTTTTATGGTTGAGTATACAGCAGTTATTTTTTTTATATGTAAATTTTATGGCTGCTATTTCAATAATCTATATTTTTAGCAGAAATATGTGTATTAATATATATTTTTTGGTGCTAGAAATGCCTAACTTTTTACACCTGTTTTATCAGAGAACATTTACACTTTTTTCTCATTTTAATGTGTCATCAAATCTTGTAAATGTGTATCCACATTTGTAAAAGAAATTCACACAACGCATTTTAAAAGCAACACAGCTGTATATATATATATATATATGTTTTATTTACTCTGTATATTGTTGTATAGCTAATAAATTTATGAAGTCTCGTTAATGTTGCGTTGTGGTATCTGGAATTTTAGAAATTTATTCTGGAAAGTCTGGAAAACTCAGGGAATTTTTTTTGATCTGGAGAGTGGCCACCCTGTATATTGCATATACACTAATGGAGGAGAAAAAAATCCTAACACCAAGAAAAAATTATTGTAGAGTAAAGAAATTTCGGCAATGCGTTTGTCTGAGTAACATATTTAATTGATTAAAGCTTCAAGATCACTGGTTACATCAATTAAGAGAAGAACCATTTCAAATATGAAGTATTGGTACATTAATAACTGTTGTAGTTACCGGAATTTTGAATGCATGTATTGTGTCATACAGATGCAGTATGTCATTTTGTGGGATGGAGTTCCATGCCTGTTGCATAGGGTCAGTCAATACAGAAATAATTGTCGTCCAATGATGTGCCATACGTGTTCGATTGGTGAAAGATCTGGTGATCTAACAGGCCAATACAACATGTCGACATTCTGTACGTCTGTTGGATTTCAACAGCAGTGTGAGAGCTAGCATATCCCGTTGGAAAATAACACCTTGAATGTTGCTCATGAATGGAAACAAAACAGGTTGAAGTAAAAATTTGCAGTCAGGGTGTGTAGAATAACCACGAGAGTGCTCCCCAGACCGTAACTGAAGGGTTCAGGTCCAGTGTGTCTGGGCCGCAAACAGGTTTGTAGCAAGAGCTCATCTGCTACCGATCATATATATACACTCACAATTAAATCGTTATTTTAATATCGTTTATTTGTTTACTATTGACACATACAAAAGTTTTAATTTTAAAAATTAGAATTTTATTAAAATGAATATAATTTTATATTCATTTCTCTATACGTATAATACGGTTGGAAAAAATATTGTACTAAGTATTACAATGATTTAAATTGCATATTAGTCATTTTAAAACTTTACTGATAGTAAGAATTAATTTAAAATTTTAAATTAGAAAAAAAAAATCCTTTCTATCTTTACACATATAGTCTTCTCAAAAAAAGTTAGAAAAATCTAACATACAAGCCACTTTAAAAGCAGATTTCCTATATATTATTTTTTTTTTCAAATTCATTTTATATAATGGTTACAAGGTGACAGCACCAGAAATAAAATCAGTATTTTTCGCCTGCCTTAACATCGACGTGCGGAGAGTACATTAGTTTCTGTCTTGATTTTCAAAAAGATTAAAATCTTTTAAGTTAGGAAACTACATTGAACTGAAAACCGCATTAAGCATAGTTCTAAAATATTTGTAACAATTAAATACGAAAAATATTAAGAAATGGGAAAATATCGTAGTAGTACATTCATATTCAACTGAAAAGGGAAAAAAACATGGAACCGGTCTTCTTCCCAGATGGTGTATTCGAGCGTTGTGATTGAAGGAAATACATTAGTTTCTGTCTTGATTTTAAAATAGATAAAAACTTTTAAGTTTGGAAAAGTATATGTACTGGAAACTATATTGAACATAGTTCTGAAAAAACGCATCGTGGAAATTAGAAAAAAAAGTATTTTCGACGATTCACGATCGCAGTGCTTGAATGCGTCATCTGGGGAGACGACCGGTTCCATGTCTTGATCCTTTGCTTAATTGTATTGGAACATACTACAATATTTTCCCTTTTCTTAATATTTTTTGGTTTCACAGTGGACTGATCATGAAGACGCAGTTCCCAGAAGTCAAGCATCCCTAGCTTCGGTCAGAAAGCGGATGGGTGACCACTTCGATCAGTGTATGTAGGGACCGAGGTTGCGCGCATAGGGGGATTAAGCGTACGTGGGGCCCTTAGATTAAATTTTTTTCTCGTATATTTGTCAGTAATTTTTTTTAAGGTGGCCCCTAATCATTCGGGGCCCCAGGTCATGGCCAATAGGGTTATCCGCCCTGGCTGCCCGGTTCTACCGTAAAGTGCTCTACTTCGCACGTAGTTCATCGGGCTGCTAAAGCAGGGGAGCCATCTCCTCTGCAGAGGATCAAAATTTCTATGCCATCCTCAGGGATGTTCTCCTGATCGTCGCCAATAGCCCATTGTGCAGCTCTAGTGCGACGTAAATAAAATAAAGTACCTACCTTAATGTTTTTGATATTTAACTGTCAAAAAATATTTTTAAAAATTTTCACGACGCTTTTCGCGATCGCAACACTCGAATACGCCATCTGGGGAGAGACCGGTTTCATGCCTTTAGCCCTTCTCCCTTCCCTCTCCTCCTCTTTTCAGTTGTATAGGAATGTACTACGATAATTTCTCTTTTCTTAATATTTTTCCCTTTTATTTAATAAAAATATTTTTTAAAATTTCTATGATACTTTTCTTTAGAGCTATGTTTAATGCAGTTTTCAGTTCCATATAGTTTTTTAAGTTAAAAGATTTTAATCTATGTGAAAATCAAGAGAGAAACTAACGTAGTTCCTTCCTCTATGACTTTCCACACGCTAATGGGGAAAGCATGTGAAGTGTTGCCAAAGGAAAAGAGTTCTGCTCTACGCCACCTGCAGCCCATTTTGATCGCCATTAATGCAGTTTCCTAAAAAAAAACTTTTCTAACCGCAAAACTGAGTCATAATTCTTAGGATCACATTAGCAGATGAACTGAGATACTCGTTCGAAGGACAGAAATACAACCTCAACGTATCAACAATCAATTAATCAACAATGTTGAGGAAATTTAGCAAAGTGAGGATTTCAGAGACAGGAATAAAGGATAAAATATCTCACAATATTCTTTGAATTATGAAATTTCTGGAAATAAATATAAATATAGATCGTCAGCCCTGTTGATATAACTTTTAAATATGAGTTGCACTTTTAATCAAAGAGACATTTTAATATGCAATGAAAATTCGGTGAAAGGTATTCATCAACAAACCAAGCTTTTGATATCGTTTTTGAAGGAAGTGTCGTACTTAACAGAAGCATACATTTTGGTTACTTATTTTTTATATTTCTTTTTCATACTTATAATGATTTATTAAATAAATTATTATGTTTAGATGGATTGTTTTTTTTAAAACTTTCCCCCCCGTTGTTGCCTCGTGTTTTACGGGGTATAAGATAGAGCATAAAAGTTACTTAAAGCAGGACATGACATTTCAACTTGCCATTCGCAATTATGTACTTTATTATGTATTATTATGTATACGTAGTTGGCGATGGAAAACCCTATGTCGAAGTGGGACATTTAATGATAAAGAGAAAAAGAGGTCAACGATATTTAAAAAAAATTTACTGACTTCTTATAGACATCTCTTTATTACGGGGAGATTTCCGTATCACGATCTGTGGCAGAATAATCTTCCTAGCAGCGGCCCGCTAAAAACTAAAAAAAGCATCACAGAAAGGGACCAACTCGAAAGGTATAACTCGTAACCACCCCCGAACAAGAATCTACATGTTTTTTTTAAAGAAAATTTGCAAGTTTAGAATCTATTTGGCACCTGGCGATTGTAGTTGGATTGTGCGGAAATATCCCCCATATTTTTTCCTGTTATTGTACTTCATCTCCGTTGCTAGTTCAAATAATAGTTTGGGTTTTTATCATCTGAGCAATGTTGTAGTCGGAAGTTCTGCAAACAGCAGTGTAATTACTAAAGGGGATAAACTATCAAAATAAATCAAACTAATAAAAATGTTAAACTCTAATATATAAATTTCTATTTTAGATTCATTATGTAAATATGAGCTAAGGTGTCTCAGTGGTTAAAGGTACAAATCTATAATTGTGAAGGACAACAGTTTGATTCCAATTGACGGCTTAGGTACACCTTGCTTCAGATTAATATGGGAATTTGAAGTCTGCTTTTACATTCTTGCTCATCTCTTTTTTTTTTATTATTATTTTAAAATCATAGTTGAATAGCCAACCCAATTTTGGGCTTACAACTACTAATGTTCAACTCCGTAGTCATGTAATTTTGAACCCAATCCAGATGACAAGGGAACTCTTGGATCAAGTATAAGGAGAAATTTGCCTTTGTCAAAGACTTTTTGATCAAACTAACCTGCATTTGTGTTACGTATGGTCATGTAATTGTGGGCATTATCTTTAATGAATCCCTCACTTAGCCTACAAGAAGGAATGCTTTATCATGTAAAAATATGTGGCAATAAGTTTAATTATAACCAAGCATTGTCAATATTTTTTGTTCAAAGCTTTTGAAGAATAAATATGAAGAATATTTAAATTTTAATTTGAAAATTTATTAAATTTTAATGTACTTAATTGAATTTGTTTATGCATGTGAGTGAGTGCAGTGTTCAACTATTACCTTTCCTTCATGGCAGACTATGCCCGACAAGGGGTCAAGTCTCCCCTGATAGGGAGGCTCAAACAAATTAATTCAAAATATTTAAATTAAAACAAATATTATACTTAGCATTTTTTTCTCACATCATTTTTTTCAAGTGTGTCTCTAAGAATCTAAATTCACTAACAGTGATACCATTATGTGCAGTTTCATTTAAATGTAAATTTAAATCTCATTTTTTTTCTGTTATCGATGTATTTTTTACTGTATGGTGCAATTTACCTCACACTGTAACCTTATAAATTACTTCGGTAATGAAGAAAAATAGTTCCGGCAGTCACCGCTATTTCAAAAAATTTCTACGCTTCTTACTCTCATAAAGCAAAAATTATTTGATAATAAGAACTTGAAATTTCATGCACATTTAACAAACTATTTAAGGAACATTTTGATATGAAAATGTTATTTTTATATGCATTGATTGACTTTTGAATTATTTAAAAGTTTTGCAATTAAAGTTAAAAGTAAATTTTTTGTATCCACGTATTCTATCTAAAGATATCATGCCTCGTTTTGAACGAACTTCGAAATGGTTATGCCAAATAATTTGTAAAATTCGATTTTTTTAAAATTGTTACATAGTATAATTTTACGGACTAAAAAAGAGCTGTTTTTAGCATGGAACTTGATGTTAATATATTGTAAATAAGTACATAGAGACTTTTAAAATTTCTCCTTATGATTCCTTTTTCTTTTCAAAAGATGCTTTTAAAGTGAACATCTATGTTCAGCAAAATGCTAATTTCTCCATTTGAGAAAAATAGTGAGTCTATCGGCTTAAAATATAAAACTCAAACAATATAGCTAAAATTTGTAATGATTTTTCAATTAACAAATTTTAAATTTGCGTCCGAGAAACTCCAGAGCTGAAAGCAGATTCCACCAAGATTTCTGTTTTGTCCTGTAGAAGCCTTTTACATATTGGCATACGCCTGCAACGAATAGCCTTTCACACAGTTGCTTTTGCTTTTATAGTTATGAATTTTAAGTCACAAAAAATAGACGCAAAAAATCAAAGAGTTAGGGGACCAAATTTCGAAAAATACGAGTTTTTTTTATTTTATTTCTCAGGATTTATTTGACCAATTTTGCTTAAATTTTGTATTTTGACATTTAAAATTGCATTCTTTCAAATGTTGAAAAAATTGCATACCTTACATTTCTAAAGTTTTTCGACTTTCATTAATTAAAGTAATAATAAGAATTATACTTTTGTATGAAATTATCTTTAGAGAAACGAATTGGAATTGATTGATATGATTGGAATTGTATGCAAAACTTTTTCAATTCCCTTAAAAAAATTTGGGATATAGTGAAATACGCAAAAACTAAAGTTAACATGAAAGAGTCCAAACTTTCAAACGATGTTTCTAGATTGAAGCTACTATATTTTGGGGGTCAGAAATCCGAATCTGATGAAAAAAAGTATGTTTAATCAGAGAAAGTACGTTTTTATGTCTGATTTCCTAGCTTAAAATATCATTTGCACTAATTAATTAGTACATTTATTATTTATTAATTATATATTATGTACCCTAATTATATATACTAATTAATTTTATATACCCTCTCGAACCATTAAGAATGAGTCCTAGAACATAAAGATCCGAGCTTTCGATAAAAAGTTATTCCGGTGGGTCCATTTATTTTTTTGCGTACTGTACATTCCAGGGTTGGCAAGATTTTGCCACAGGTGGAAAAAACCATGGTAAATACCGGTAAAAACCGTCCTGGCAAAAACAGGTTTTTGCCAAGCAAAGTGGCAAAAACCTATATTTTCCAAGATGAGAGGACAAAAACACATTTTTGATACAAAATTATTCCTAAAATTGAAATATATACTATGAATATAAATAATTACAAAAAAATTAACAAAACTATTATTCCATAATTAAATGATAATGTATCATTTTAGTAGTTTAAAACATTATTGATTGGAAAATTTGTGATTATTCTCTTTTTTCCAGTGAAATGAACTTATTTTTAAATTAATACAAATATAATTTAAAGCATAAAATATCTATCAACATGTGTAGTTAATTATTGTACAAATAATAATTTTTTATAATAAATAATAGTATTATACAAATAATAATATTTATTTGTAAAAAAACATTTATTTTAGGATTCTAAAATGAAAAGAGATCAAAAACTTTCAATCTTTTAAAAATTATTACCCTTATATTAATTATTAATATGTTAAAAATAATTTTTTCATGTAATGTATCAAAATTATTATTCCTTATGATTGATTTAAATTTGTTTCAAGTATTTTGTAATAATATTTAATCAGCAATTTAGATAATTTGGTTTTTGCCGGTTTTTACCAGTTTTTGCCGGTTTTTACCAGGTTTTTGCCACTGTCCTGGCAAAAAACCCTTTTTGCCGGCAAAAACTCCAACCCTGGTACATTCATTTCAAGTATATGTCAATATTTCTGATAATAGCAAAAATCTTTTTCATTTTTATATAGAGAGGTAATTTAGCTGGTGGTTATTCACATATATATGCTTGGATAACTTTAAGGATTATGATTGGAAAAGGAAAATAAGGTGAAATGATGTTCACTTTCAATATTAATAAAACTAAACTAAAATAAACTCAGTGGCGCGACAGCCCATAGAGGGCCAAGGCCTACTGTGCCCATCTCAGTTTTCTTGAGCTTNTTTTGATAATTAATTTCTATTTTTTATATTTTTTTTCTGTAATTGTTTTACAAGAAAACTTCTTTTGATTAAATTGCTCAAAAATAAAGGATACAAGGCCTGGTATCAGTACCGTCTTTACGCATGGGCACACCCGGGCAGTGCCCAGGGGCCCCAGGCACTCAGGGGGCCCTTGAGAATCTTACCTTTTATAAATTGTATATTAAAAAAACAACTAAGAATAAACAACTTTGCATTATATAATTTTTAAAATAAATTCCAAATAGCAAAATATGGTTTATTTTCACTCAGCAAAAACCTTTTAATGTATACCCGAAAAGGTTGGTTATGCGGCTTACGTGTAAATCTTCTAACCTTAAAACGAGATCTGTGGCAATCTGCTCTATTCTAAGCACATTACCCTGGTCCAAAACCTTTGAAAACAACCTTCTATATAAAAACCTTAAATCGAGGTTGACTTAAGAGTTTTCAAGCGTGAAAAAAATCCTTTAGTAAAGCTAGTCTTAAGGTGAAAATACCCTTAAACCTTTCTTTTCACAAAGTCTTGCATGCTCAGCTAAAATCCACCTTGTCATGAAATTTTAATGAGCAATGCAGTTTGATCCTATCGTTAGTGTGACGTCAACTAAACCGTCATTATGGACCTAAGTGACCATTTTACTTAAGAGACAACACTTATTTTTTTAAAAAAAAGTCTTAAAAAATAATTTGTAATCCTTTTAGGATGAAAGGTTTAAAAACTGAAATATTTTTGCCTTATTAAAAAAAGGTTTTTAGTACAAAAACTTTCGTTCGACAATAAGAAGAAAATTCCGACAGAAGGTAGCCGTAAGGTTGCATGCTTTCTGGGATATATATACTAGTGTAAAAAGTGCGCATTTTTTTTTCTAAGAATAGTGACTGATTACCATGCAAACACCAACAGTTTGAATAGTTTATCACTCGGAAAAATAAAAAGTCAGCCGAAATCTATTTTTCTTCGTTAAAATGAAGTTTTTAGGTGCTCAACTCCCTAAGTGATAATGTCTCTGAATATGTTTGAGATCACAGAAGTCAAGCATCACTGGCTACGGTCAGTGTGAGGGTGGGTAACCACTTGGATCAGTCTGCGTAGGGACCGAGCATGTGCGGTATGGGTCCTCGTTAAACTGTTCTACCGTAAAGTGCTCGACTTCGCGTGCAGGTCATTGGGCTACCGAAGCGGGGGTGCCATCCCCTCATCAGAGGATCAAAATTGTGATGGCATGTTTTCGGATCATCCTCCAGGGATCTTTCCCAGACCGTCACCAATAGCCCGTTGTGCAGCTCCAGTGTGACGTAAATGAACTACAACAACAACTAAATATGCTTCACAACCAACTCTGTTCAGTATTTATAGTTAATTAAAGTAATAATTGAAAGTGTTTCGAATCATACGACAGCAACTTTTAAACTGGTTATGTCTGATATGCATTGAAAGATGTTTAAATATTAATATTATAATAACTGACTTTTTAATAGTTTGACGAAACAATTCATAACTTTTGAATTTTTTTAACTGCTATACCCTAGCCGCGTTGGCTCAGGGGATAGAGCGTTCGCCTTCCAATGAGGTGAACCGGGTTCGAATTCAATAATGGCTGGTCGATACGAATCTGCATTCGGCTTGCACAGACCACAGTGCTGACGTGAAATATCCTTAGTGGCAGACGGATCATGGGTTAGAGTCCCCTTGCCGTAAGACTAACCGTGGGAGGCTCTTGTGGTCTTCATCTCCATGTAATGTAAATGCGGGTTAGTTCCACTGAAAAAGTACTCCAAGAATGCAAAATTTCTCCCGATACTTGATACAAGAACTCCTTTGCTTTCTATATTGAGTTCAAAAGTAAAAGGCTACAGAGTTGAACATTAGAAGTCGTAAACCCAAAAATTGGATCTGCTGTTCAATGACGGTTATAATAGAAAAAGAAAAAATTGTTTAACCCTTGGCCGGGATAGCCTGGTTGGTAGGGCACTGGGCCCATGTATAAGAGTTCGTGGGTTTGATCTCCACCGGCCGAAAACTCCCCGTGTAGTAAATGGTGACTGATGCACGTTAAGTCTGTCGAATCACAAAGTCCTCCATGTTCCCATAACAAGTCATACCTCTGGGGGTATGACAGTCAAATAACTCCTATCCAGGAGTTTCCTTGTCTTCTGGATTGGTTCAAAATTACAAGGCTGCGGAATTGAACATTGGTAGTCGTAAACCCAAAAATTGGGTCGACTGCTCAGCGACGGTTACAAAATAAAATACAAAAAAGTTTTTAGGGCGGGACGAGGTATAAATAAACAATAAACAATACCCCTATGCTTTTTATTTTACTTATTTTAATTAGCTTCTTCGTTTTGAAAATTACTTACTATTTGAGGATTGCAATTTGTTAGCATCTCATTTTTTTAAGAAAAATTATGCCTAGTTTAAAAATGCTTTATTTTATGTGCATTGAGTTTTTGGGGCTATAAAAATGTGTTTAACTTTGTTAAAATTATTGCATATCTTAAAAATGCTTAATTTTATGCATGTGAAGTTTTTTAGTTCTATTTTAAACAGTAATAGGGGCCCAAAACATTTCCGTGCCCGGGGGCCCTGCTTGCCCGACCTGAGGATCGAACCCAGGACCTGTTGCACGAGTGCGCAAAGCGCTGCCACTCAGTCACCGGGCATCATTGGCATATTTAGGAAAACTAAATTAAAATGATGAAAAGATATGCTTCGTTAATTGCCACTCAGTCACCGGGCATCATTGGCATATTTGGGAAAACTAAATTAAAATGATGAAAAGATATGCTTTTGTTAATTTTAATTATAAGGAAATGCTTTTTCCTCAAACGAATTTTTGTCACTTTTGCGGAAAGCTAATATAAATATTTTTTTAACTTGTTATAAACAAAGAATTTTTGTATCTTAAATATGAATGTTTTGAAGGTATCGTAATATCGGACTTCTCGCAATATGAATCTCGATATATCAAGCTTTCCCTGTACTTTCATTTGCAAAAATACGAAAGGAAGTTTTGGTTTAAAGAATAAATATTTGGACCTATGGAAAGTGTATTAAAATTTTACTGAACTAGTTTTGATACGTGTTGCAAAAAAATTCCAAGAAAAAAAATTACAATCTTAAATTTTTATTTTAATTGAGAATTTTTTTAATGCATTTTTTTAAGTTTTAAAACATTTAAAATTTACAAAACAAAAATAAGTCAATTCTAGATGATTAAATGAGAATATTTTTCTTTTTCATTTTATACAAAATTCTTGCGAAATAAATAGAGTTTACATTTTACCCAAAATAGGTAAATAAAGAATTTCAAAAGAATTGAATAAGTTTAATTTATTGCAAGACTTAAGGTGTTTACTTTATTTAAGTTCTGGATTAATTCGTGCAGATTTTTGCTTTTAACACTAGAACCTGTAGTTTTGCTATTTTTAACCGAACTTAGAGTACAAGGGAACTTATTGGTAAAGTTTTATGACAAATTCACTTTTATGGAGGACATAAGAATTGATACAAGCTCACATTTGCTTTACATTTGAAAAAAACAAGCAAAAAAACAACATGAAAATACTCTACAATGAAATAATATAAATGGTTAGCTCAAGGGCAAGATTATTCTCACACATGATCCAAATGGAGGTATTGTATGTTGGAACTGTTGTCAGTGCAAACCGAGAGCAGTATATGAAATAACATGGGAATTCGAACCCAAGTCTCATCAATAGGAAGTGAAATCACTTATGTCATAAGTCATATCGGCTTTAGAATATTTATTAATTAAGTTGTAAAAAACAATGGAAAATTTAAAATGCAGTATGTATTATAAATTTCGTTATAATGTAAACGCGCTATATGTCGATTAAAGGAGTTGCTGTGCAGTTTTGCCATTCCCCCATCACACAATTTTGGAGAAAACAGTGTCTATAATAATACAACAAACAAACAAATAAATAAAATTTGGCGTAATAGAATAAATTCTTATTTTTGAAGTTTTTTTTTAAAAAAAATTTCTGATTTGTATGTCCATTTTGTTAATCCAATTTTTTTTTATTATATTAAAAAAAATAATTCTTTTCATGATTAGAAGCACTATTTCTGATGGAATAGCATGTGCATTTTAACTACAGGATGATCGAGGTCTTCTTTATTGTTGTTTATAAGACAATTTGGTAGTTATTACAAGTCTATTTTAATATTTTAACTCATACATGAGCAATTATAATTGAATATATAAATATATACAATATTTAAGAGCAAATAAAAAAAAACGATTGACAGAACAAACGTAGTTTTCCACTACTTCCAAATAATTTAAAAATCGAATTCTTTACATTAATCGGTGTGACGTTTAACAAAATACTTTAAAAATTCAGTAAATAAATAAAGACATTTTAAAAAATATTTGATATATTTAAAAGATAACATGATGGTTATTTTATGGAGTGTTTAGTGTAAAGACAAGATAATATATTTGCTATGTGAAGTTAAAACTTGATAGTTTACAGTTTTTATTTAACAATTAATTTTCTTTTTAGGATTATTTTGTTGAATCATTGTGGACTAAAATACCATCTAGTTGGCATGATGTTATACAGAACTCTGAAACTTCAGATTTAGCTATGTTTCTTAAATATGAAGAAAGTGTTAAGTATTGAAATTTTATCTGCATTTTTGTTTATTATTTAGCAAATGCAGTAACGTTTTTTTTTCTTCTTTCCAATAACTGATTTCTTTCATCTGATTTTAAAAATAATATATTTCAATCAACAGTGCCGTAATTATAGAATTGAGACATTATAATTGTCACATCATAGTGTCATATTCACTGTGTCTTTGCTTCAGGATTATTGAAACCCTACTTTAAAGTTTTTAGATTAAGCATGTCTTGAATTTGATTATAAATTTAAATTAAATATATATATGAGGAAATATTAATAGTTATTGGCTATAATTTTTTTTTTTTTAATGAACTCATGCCATAAAAATTATCTATATTTTGATCTCTAACCATCATGTATTTGTTCATTCTCCATTAAAAAAATTATGCTGTAAATTGTTGTAATTTTTTATTCCAAATAATTTATTACTGAAATAAAAATATCTAGTATATTTTATTATGTTTTTGTCATAAAATTTACCTTTATTATACAGAAGTAGAGCAGATGAAACTTTTTTTCTAGTTTGTTTGCTTTTTTCAGAAGTAGTCTGGGTTCCAAAAATGTCCTGGTTATTTAAATTTTTTTTTCTTGTTGATTTCTTTACTTCATTATGAAACCTGCATTTATTGAAAGGAATTCTTAAAATAATTTTAATTAAAATAATGCTGCTATAACAGACAAACAGAAGTTATTCTCTTTATTAAACACCTTTATATTTAAAGATATCAATTATAATGCATATTTGGTTGTAGAAATGATGTTATTTTATTTGGTAGTAATTCACAAATATTTCTGGTGTAAAAATTTATTGCAGCCACATTCTAAATGAAAGAAAATTCTTGTTTAACAACTGAGAAATTAACTAAATTTTTAGCTTTTTAGCACACTATTTCTTAACATTACCTCGAATGTTGTGTTAATTCTTTATTAGATACTTGCCCAGTAAAATATAAAGTTGGAAATTAATTTTCATCTAGAGACCACAGAGTATCCAATACTTATTTTTATTAAAATTTTAAATTCAAATAAAAAATATAAAATTAACAATAACATTGGCTAGAAATGGTCCGAGAACAATTTTGTTTATTTTGACTTAATGCTTTTTTAAATCTTATTGTGTGCGGACTTCATAACTGTCAGTTCAGCATCTTTTATCATCCTCATTCTAGGTCTCAGAAGCCTTGGCCATTAAGTTTATTGTCAATAAGAGCCTGTATATCATCTTTATCGTTATATCGTAAATCAATTATTTCACCTCAAGCCATACTAAATTTTCTCACTCAAACATATAAAGTAGATCCTAAAATCCCAATTATCCAAGAGGAATTTAGTAAGTAATGCTGATTTTTTTTAATATTTATAAAAATAATTCTGGTTTTTGAACTTTGCATTTCTTGCAAGGTACTGAAGTACATTAGTTTCTTATCCTTACAATTGTTTTAATGTGCCTTTATTTCAATTAAAAAAAAGAAAAATTGAAACTGATTTTGAAAACTTACCATTAGTAATTAAATTTTTTTCTTACAAAATCCTTTTCCGTTCATTTATTTTGAAATATTGTTTTTAAATACAATAAGTTATATCAAGATACTCTTTGGCTTACAAATGTTTGCATGGCAACAGTCTGTCATTGATATGAGACTATATCACTTCCAATTTTAAAAAAAGGTATTAACGCTATTTTTTATTTTATTTTATAAGCTTCACATTTCCGACTTTTTTGGACTATTTTTATTTGTAAAAAAATTGACTTTTGTGTTAAACAAGAGCTTTGAAGGAAAAACAAAGTTTTCATTACTGTTTTTAATCCAACATAACTAAGCAATCCTCAAACTAACTCTCAATGTTTGCCAATATTGCTAAGTTTAGATGTTACCTCTAACATTTTGATTGCAAATGTTACATTTTTGTTACATTTACAAGATTGCAAATGTTACATTTTATCATTTATCTGTATTTGGAGGAAAGTGTAAGACTAATTTCCTTATACAGTAGAGAACCAATTATCCGGGATGCTCGGGACCATCGCTATCCCGGATATCTGAATTTCCCGGTTTTCTGGATCGACCAAAAAGTGTCGATAATCGATGCTTTATCGCACCCGAAGTGCAAGGAAAAAGTGTAATGCATAAAGTAAGAGAAAAAAGAAAGGTACTCCTAACTTTAAAAAGAAAAAAAATGGTAGAAATATAACATTTAAAAGAATTAAAAAATTTGAAAGTTTAGACAAGAAATAAAGTTTAAAAAATACAAAATTCTCATATTTATTTTTTAAAAATAATTACAATTCCTAAATTAAATAATATAAACAAAACCAATGATTAAATAACGCAATATATTTCATACCTAATTATACGGGGGGAANTTTAATTCTATCTATTGAGACAGTTATTTTCTTACCATGAAAATCAATAATAAAGGTTTTATCAGAACGTTCAATTACCCGGTGTGGTCCGGTGTATGCAGGGGATAGTGGAGGACGAATTTTATCTACTTTTAAAAATATATGAGAACAAGATTTTAAATTAGGATTAATATAGAACTTATTTTTACTGTGTGCTGATGCTGGTACAGGACTTAATTTTCTCATTGCGGCCATTAAATTTGTGACATAATTTTCTGTTACTCGTGGAGATAAAGAATTTGCGTTTAAAAGATCCAAAGGTAGATGTAAGGAAGTACCATAAACAAGTTGTGCACAAGTTGCATTAATATCAGCTTTTAAAGCTGTGCGAATACCTAATAAAACAATTGGTAAAATTTCGGTCCATTTATTATTTTCCTGTGCTATTATAGAACCTTTAAGTTGTCTAAGAAATCGTTCTATCATTCTATTACTTTGCGCGTGATATGAAGTAGAATGGATGTGGTTACTGCCTAAGATATTAGTGATATTTCAAAAAAGAGTTGATTCAAAATTTCGGCCTTGATCGGTGGTTATAGTAATGGGTGTGCCAAATCTAGAGATCCAACCGTGAATAAGTGCTTTTGCGGTGGTCTCGGCAGTCATATCCGTAGCAGGGATAACTTCTGGCCATCTCGTGAATCTATCTATTATTGTAAGGCAGTATTGCTTGCCTTCAGAAATAGGAAGTGGGCCAATAAAATCCAGATGGATATGGGAAAATCTTGCATCGGGTTGAGCAAATGTGTTAAGAGAAGCTTTAGTGTGTTGGAAAACTTTAGCTCGCTGACATTTCTCATTTCTCACAAGAACAAACTTTTTTTTTGATATACACTTTCATGTTGGGCCACACAAATCGTTTAGAAATTAAATTTGTAGTTGAATATATTCCAGGATGAGAAAAATAATGTAAATTATCAAAAATAATTTGCCTGTATAATTTTGGATTTCTAGGGTACTTAGTTGAAAAATCACATATTAGTTTAACATCTTCCAAAGAAAAGTAATGTTTTTCTAATTTTGAAGATGAATTATTTGAATTAAATATTTCTTTCAATTCTGAATCTTCATTTTGTTCCTGTTCTAGTTTTTTATAGTCTATTAATGGAGGTTTTGAAATTGCATTTATTTCTATTCACAATAGAGTATCAGCAATTGAATTAGATTTTCCTTTTACGTGTTTAATATCAGTTGAAAATTGAGAAATATAATCAAGATATCTGAATTGGCGCGGGGAACATTTTTCAGGTTTTTGTTTAAACGCATAAATTAGAGGTTTTTGGTCAGTAAAAATAGTAAAACTTCTACCTTCAAGCATTTGAAGAATTTTTTTTTATTGACGCATATATTGCCAATAATCGTGATCAAATGTTGACCAATTTTGCTGACTTTTATTTAATTTTGTTGAGAAAAATGCATTTGGTTCCCACTCATTATTTTGATATTGCATTAAAGAACTGCCGATTTCAAAATATGACGCATCAGTCCACAGTCTTAAATTAGCACCAGGTTTAGAATATTTTAAAAGAGTTGCATCGGCTATTGCTTGTTTTGCAACAGAAAAAGATTTGTTTGAAGTATCGGTCCAAACTAACAGTAAATCAGATTTTTTTGATGATTAGTTAGATTTCTTAATATTTCATTGTCCTTCTAAAAACTTGGTTAAAGGTGATAAAATATGAGCTGCATTAGGAATAAAGCGTCGATAAAAATTAAATAATCCTAGAAATCTACGTAATTGAGTAATCATATTTGGTTTTGGAAAATTTAGAATTGCATTAACGCGATCATTTAAAGGTTCAATACCTTTTTCGGAAATTTTGAAACCTACAAATTGTAAACTATTCTGACCAAGTAAGCATTTAGAGGGATTTATTGTTAAACGAAAATACTGCAGTCTATCAAAAAGTGATTTTAAATATTTTATATGCTCTTCGGGAGATTCGGAAGCTATTAATATATCATCTATGAAAGCGTAAACGCCTTCCAAGCCTCTAGTTACTTCGTCAATAAAGCGTTGGAAAGTACTGGCTGCATTGCAAAGTCCGAATTGCATACGAGTACTTTCGAATAATCCGAAAGGAGTTATTATTGCAGTTTTATGTACATCTTCATGGGCTATAGGTATTTGATGGAAAGCTCGAATTAAATCAATGTGAGAAAATATTTTAGTTCCATGTAGTTCACTAGTAAAATCCATAATATTAGGAATTGGATATTTATCTTTAACAGTTTGAGCGTTTAAAGCTCGATAATCACCTACTGGACGCCAGTCCAAACTATTTTTCTTGGGAACTAAATGTAAAGGTGATGAAAAATTACTTTTGGATGGGCGCATGTGGCCTAAATCTAACATATGTTGAAATTCCATTTTTGCTATTTTTAGCCTATCGGGCGCTAGACGCCGAGGTTTAGCAAAAACTGGTGAACCAAAAGTTTCTATATGATGTACAACATTATGCTTAACAATTTGGTCTGAGCAAATAGGTTTTGTTATTTCAGGATATTCGTTTAACAATTTTTCATAATCATTTTCACCACAAACAATTTTGATTGAAATAATGTCAGTAGTTTTAAAAATATAATGAGAATTTAAATTAGCATTAATATCATTTAGACAACGTTTTCTAATATTAGGTTTTAGACTAAAATAGTATAAAAAATCTGCACCTATAATATGATTAGTTATATCACAAATATAAAATGGAAAATTAAACTTTCGTCTAAGACCGAAGTCTGAAGTTAACAATTTCTTACCGTATACTTTTATAATGGTATTGTTCACAGCTTTAAAGGTCTGTATCGGAGAAAGAGTTTTTTCTTTTTTATTTGCTGGAATAATTGAGCAATCACTTCCGGTATCCACTAGAAATTGTTTGTTAGATTGTCTATCTCTCACAAAAAGGCGACAATTTGTTGGAGGCAAGATGTTAGTCGCACTTACTCTCGCCTTTCTTGGTTTTTCTGGTAGATGCAGGGTTTGACAAACTTTCTAGCATCCGATTTAAATTTTTGATGATAGAAACACATTTCGGAGTTTCGATGTGGAGATGAGGATTGGCTTTGGCGATTACGAAACTGTGAATAGTTCCGGTTGTGAGACCTACAGCATCTCTGCAATGCTGCTACTTCTTTTCTCAGTGCTTTAACTTCTTCTAAAAGCTCAAAGGTGCATTGTTAGTTTGAAGAGACTTCGCTAACTTCACTTGAAGTAGACACTTCCATTACTTTATTAGCAATTTCAGCAGCTCTTGTTGAGTTCAGTGAAGGGATTGCGACCAATATCGACTGAACATGCTGCGGTAGCTGATTTAGAAATAGTTCCAAAAGTAGGAAATCTGAGATTTCGTGGGATTCAGCTCTTCTCTGCATAGTGCGCAAGAGTTTGCTAGGCTTTCTATCTCCTAGTTGCTCTCCGGAGAGTAAACGTCGAATTTCCTGAGACTTTGTTTCCCCTCAGCATGCAATAATTTCTTCTTTTTGAAAGGATCGTCTGCTTCAGGAGTTATAATGACGTCCCTTACAAATGCAGCTACTTCTAGAGTAAAGTGGACAAGGCAGTAGTTAAACTTTGTTTTGCTCTCTGTAATCGGCTTCGGTGTCGTAAGCTGGAAAGTTGCTTCGACCATATGGAACCACAGGTGTGGATCAGAGATATTGAAGATGGGAATTTTTACTGCAGACGATTCCGCCATAGTTGCAGTTTCCTATTAATCCAAGAATAATACAAGAAGCAAAAACAGGAAAAATGAAAAATAAAAGTTGCTTGTATTGTCAGACGTCTGGGTCACCATTGAAGTAAGCGAAGATAGCTCCTTTGTAATACTAATATTTTTTTGAACATACTTACATTATATACAAGTTGGTTTGAATTACAAGAAACATTATCACAGCAGGTGATGGGAGAAATACTGGCAAGCTGCCATATGCATGCTGGTATTTATACAATTCTAAGAATATGATGACGTCAGAACTCTTAATTCAATTCACTTCAAAAATAAGTAAAAACACAATTGATTAAAGACAAACAGATAATAAAATGAAATAAACTTGATTTTACGATGAGCGGCGAACCCATCACCACAAACATAAATGAAGAAAATATAAATGTTGTTAATTCTGAGTCTACAAATCAAATGATTAGTTAAAGAGTTATTTAATTTTTATAGTTAATTTAATGCTGTGAAGACTTAATTGATGTGGGAGCTTTCTATCAGTCCAAATCAGTTTTCTTCTTGCTCTTAAATAGGATTATATATTTTTTTAGTCTTCCAAAGAACCGCAGCGGTAACTTGCAATTAAATCAAGTAGTTTTTCAAAAAAAAGAAAAATTGTTATATAGAATTTTGTTTATCAAGTACAATTTATGTGAAATTTAATAAAAAATAGTAAAGTTGATAATGTAAAAATTAGCTTGCTTAAAATCAAAGTTTCTATTTCAGTAATATTTAGTTTTATTCACCACATTAGTTGAGGCACTGAAATTTTATTATTGCAAACCAGTGTTTTTCTTGGCAGTTGGAAGCCCACCTAGTTTTGGTACCAACTGATCTGAAGAGCATGTTGACCACTATCATCTCGTTGGTCTCCAAATAATCTGAGCCTCCATTTCCCTCTTGGCCGACAGCTGGCTGTTGCTAGACTGATTTTTTTTTTTTTTATTTGATTAAAGGCTTTGTATCAGTTTTAAACATTCGGGTTTTAACCATTGCTTTTATTCATCTTGCTATTCATTTTGACCACTGAAATTTTAAAAATTATAGAATAAGTGGAAGTTATGCTAATTAGTTTTGCTGTTGCCTTTGAACTTAGATGGTTTTGTAATTTAATTGGGATTGTTTCAAACTTAGAAAATAATCTTCCTGTTGATGAAGAACTGACACAACAGATATAATGGGAATTTATAAAAGGAACTCATTTTTTATGTTTTTAATTGCAACTGATAGACACATCTTTCACAATTATATGATCATTTTGGGCCTTCTTATTCTATAAGGATATTTTATTAATTAGTCTCTTAAACTTATTAGTGTATTCTTTAAGAGCATTCTTCCTTTTTTTTTTGCATTAAGTTATTTCTAAAAAGAAAATCCAATTGAAATCATTTTTAACAGTTCTGACCCTTCTGGGATGGTTGAAACCACTTATGGACGATTAAAACTTTTCCCCCCAGTGGTCAAAATCAGTTTTGGACAGTTAAAATGATTATCTTGTTTATTAAACATGCAAATTAGCTTTGTTGTTTAATCTCACTGCTTATGTCTTTCTGAATATTCAGTAGAATTTTGAAGAAACTTTTATAGCTGTAAAATCAATTGCTTATTTTCAGGTCAGGCTTTAATTTTTTTGAAATATATTTTGCAGTATTTTTTGTTAAGTTAAATAATTTCTTTTTGAAGGTTCAGATAATGATTGGAGTTCTTCTGTGGATGAATTTAATAGTAAATCTTGTCAACATAAGAAAATCCCATCTTTTTGTAGGAGACACGTGAAACCTAAAAAGCAACATGAAATTTTCCGCATTGCAAAAGTAAGTAAAACTTATGAATTCTTCATAAATAATAAGTATTATGTCCATCTTTATAGTTTTTTTTCTTCATAATTACTAACTAAACTATTAAATACTAATTAAGTTACAATCCTATTTTCCTAATGATAAAAAATATCTATTATTTGTCTAAGGATTTCAGTCTTTTTGTCAGATTAATTTGGCAGACTGCTCATACAAACTGTTATAAAATGCATGCATGATTTTAGTTGTATAATAAAGATATTTATGTTATCATATGATTTCTATAAATCTGTCAGTTGCGTGAAATAATTTTATGATATTCAACTTCTGTTCACTTTGGTTTTGTTCAAATTCATATTAATATTCTTACTGTGCTGTGTGTATGTTTGATTAGCAAAATAATTTTATTTATTTAAGAAATATTGTATGTATGCATCCTAAATATATGAGATTCTTGCTTTAACTTGTACTGTAAAAGTAAGTTTAATGATCCTTATATGCATCTTACTGTAATTATAAATTTTTGTGTTAATTGAATAACAGACATGGTGACAGCTGCTTTCAACTAAGTAGAGTAAAATAACATTTTAGGCGACTTCAATGATGCATCAGACAGTCCGGATATGTCATTTTATATGTAGAGATTATTATTGTTATTTGACTCTGTAGTTTGTCAAAAGTGGTGACACTAAATTAAAAGACACTTAAAATAGTATAAGTGTTTCACGATGGAAAAGTGGCTCTACTATATTTTTCTTTCTCTTGCATATACTATCAATGCTAAAATGTTATTTTACTAAACTGATAAAAGAAAAAATTGATTTTTGAAAGAAACATTTTTATGCAGTGTGTAGCGTATACAAATATGCCAAATACATATGAATCTCAATTTTTATTATTTTTATTTTTACTCATAGTTTTAGCCTTCACTTTGGATCAGAGACATACGTAGATATAATTTTGCAATCATGTTTAATAATTCATAACTTTTTATTCACAGGTTACTGACATCATGTTGTCAAATTTTAATCTAAAAAATATCATTGACATTGGGTCTGGGCTTGGTCACCTTTCTAGATTTCTGAATTTAACTTACAATTTTAATGTGACAACTGTCGAAGCAAATCATCACAATGTATCTGGGGCTGTAGCTTTAGATAAACAAGTGAGTTTCTTACACAATTTTTGGGCTTTTTTAAAAATGCACCTTTTATTTTTAGTCTTGTTCATCTTTTACATTGATTTTCAAAAAATTTCCATTTTATGTTGTTTATTAATTTTACTTTTAATTCATGTGAGTTGTATATTTCAATAATTCATGATATGTAGATATGGGTTTTTATAAAAAGAGTGAAAAATATATATTTTTGCTGACATATAAAATTGCATTTTCATAACTTGTAAGTTTTGACATATTTATCAGAAACTTATTTATTAAAAAGGAGAGTTAAAGGACAACTTATTACAATTAGTTTACAGTTTTAACAGAACTCTCATTTATCTACCACTTGGGATAGTTTTTGTTAATAACCTTGCTTTATGCATTGTAAGAATTTTTTCATTTCTGTTATTAAAACAAGAAAAAGTGCAGATTACTGTAAACAAAGAAAATGAATTGTTTGTTACTGGTTTAATATATTTAAAAGAATGAAAGAAGAAGACAAATACTTGTTTTAGATAGATTGGACTAGCTGAATTGTTCTTCGTTACAAAGTGAATTAATATCAATGAATCAGTACTGAACAATACTACAAAATCATGTACAGAACTGAAAGACATACCAGTTAAAAAGTTAAAATGATTCTAATTTTTTTAAATTTATCATTATTTTTGTCTTCATTGTTGGTGACTTTGTATTATTTGATTAGACAAAACACGTTTTAAGTAGTTTACCTCATCAAAATAACAATTAACTGTATCTTTTGGAATGATGTTAATATTCGAGACTCAGTTTCTGAGGTCAAGATTTTTAATGACAAATGGAAAACACAAAAGATTATTGAAGATTAAATTTTATAAAATGAATTGAAACTTAAATTTTGTTTTATGCTGAGTTACATCATTTATTTTAAATTTAGTCCTAAAATTAGATTACTACTGTGATATGGGTGATGCGAGTTCTTACATAAGTATGGGATGTGCTTTTTGCTGACAAGGGGGGAAGAATTTAAAGACATCCCCCCCCAAAGGAAATTTGTTTCATTTTTGGAATTGTAGTATATTTAATGCATAATTATGTCTCCACCAGGCTTTCTGCTCTTTAAAGAAGTTAAAGAAAGAGACACCTGACACTCTACCACATCATGTAAAAGAATGTATGAAGTTTACCTCTTCTGATGCATGCCTGAAAAAAGTAGGAATCTCTAGCTTATGATTTTTATGTAATCTGAATAACTTTGGATCAAATGATTCAAGTATACTACGACTCAATCTGAATGGTTTGGGGGTCTTATGTTAAATAATAAAAATTTATAAGAATATTTAATGATGCTGATAATAATTAATAATGCTAATTAATTAGTGCGGAAGATATTTTAAGTTGCAAAATGAAACACAAAAATATATCAGTGTAAAAACTGCTATGTATGCTTTTTTTTGAGACAAATTTGATCGAATTGTTTCTGTGTTATAGTTTAGTTATAGTTATGAACAAAGTTAAATGTTGATTTCTTAAGAACCAAATGACTGATTTTTTTGTAATTTTATATTTTGTTATTAAAAATTGCATTCTTTAAAATAATATAAATATTTGTAATTCATATTTTTTCGACTTTTATTGAACAAAATAATAATATTTTAATTCATAATATTTAAAATTAATATTAAATATTAATAAATAGAAAAATTATTTTTATATGGATTTATCTTTAGATAAATGAATTTTATAATTGTGCACAAACATTTTTCGATTTGTTAAAAAGATTTCAAGGTATGGAAAAATACGCAAAAATGAATTTAATATTTAGGGATCTAAACTTTCAACAGCTCTCCTGGCCAAACAAGCGGGACCCTATTTTCAAGTCAAGAAACTAAATATGTTGATTTTGTAACATAAAATATAGTCTGTTTTGTATCAGGAACCATCAGGTTCTGGCGTGTGAAAATATGAACTTTAAATCAAAAGTTGTTCATAAAATACTTTTCAAAGACATAACTATAAACAAAAATAAACATATTGATTCTCGAAATACTAATTCATTCTGATATTAACCTGTCAACCCCACCTGCCATTCATATTGCTTATCTGACATGAATCAAGGATTTATTGTTATCAATAAGCTTTTAGTGAAATTTGATTTCGATTAAATAGAGCAGTAGGTAAGAAAAAATTACGTTATTTTTTTAAATAAATGGAAAGAAAAAAGAATTCAGTTTAAATTGCATCAATGCTTATTGCTAATACAGGGGTCTGTCCAGACATTTTGTGAAAAGTCCGTTTTTGTAAAATTTTGAAAAAATTACTCATAATTTGTGAATATAAAATAAACGTTAAGTCACATTCTTTCAACCAGGGTCCTGCTTTTATGCATTTGTGCAAATAGGGTCCTGTTATTGCAAAAAACTTTTTCAAGGAGTTTTTAAATTGTAAATAGATACAAGATTATGCTCAACACTGTAAAATTATAATTAAAAAAATTAAATTTTAAGAAATAAACAGCAATTGCTGCTACTAAATTAGAGATGCAACCTACAAATATTTGGTATTTAGCCTATACTGCTGAATGCAGAATATTCATTTCGAACGAATACTGGAAGAAGCGTCTGCCGAAGACAAAACTTAGTTTGTTTACATCTGTCTTTCTTTCCCTCTCTTCCTGGGAAGGATTTATTCGATTAACAAAACAATAATGAAGATAAATAATTTTGTGAAGGGTCCGAATAAAAGATAAATCATTTTGTGAAGAGTCCGTTTTTAAGTTAAAATATTTTGTGAAGGGTCCGTTTTTATGAAAAGATATTTAACGGACCCAAATTTCTTCTAAACAGACCCCTGCAATAGTATGCAAAAAAAACTTGTTTTTCTCTTTTCTTTTTTAACATATTTTCCCAAAGGGACTAGTTCAAATCAGCTATTTTTTTCTGATTTTTTAAATTTTTTCTTAAAGAGACTTTTTTCCGATTGGGTCTAAAATTGTTTCAAGTAGCCAACTTATCTCCAAGTTAGCTTAAAAAATTCTAGAGAGAGACACACAAACTCCTTATATTATTATTTTAGACTAGTTGAATATTCATTCTTCAAATAGTGTAAAACAAAGAGTAAATAACACTGGGACAAATTTTATATTGCATTTATGCAAATACTTAATAGGGCCGTGTTCAGGTGTGGAGATTTCAAATCAGAAATTAGTTTTGCTTCTGAATTGATTGATTCTTTTTAAATGATATTTTTCTTTGTCGAAATGTACAAGTTTAAAAATGTTATGTATAATAGGGATGGTATAAATGTTGCAACATACTTCCAGGGAAGATAGGGCGCAACATCAAGATTAAAAATGCATAAGAATCCCTGCTCGAAAATGTCGTCCTATGCGGTTGGGGTGCTTCCCCTATTATGACTTGTTCAAAAGCACAGAAAGAAACAGTTCATAATGGGGAAGCACCCTAGCAGCATACTACAACATTTCCATGTATGAATTTCTTTGCAATTTTATTCCTCCTGATGTGCCTTCGCCTAGAATTTTTTTGCAGCATATATGCGACTCCCTGTTATAAATAACTTTCTTAACTTATACATTTCAACGAAGAAATCAACTGAAAATTTCATAAAAAAAAAGAACTGCTGGAGCTTGAAGAGAGAAAGGAATTGCTGATTTAAAGTCACCAATACAAAAGTATTTAAGATCTCTCAAAAATCTCATGCAACAGAAAAAAAAAATTTGTTTCTAGGTATAATCAATAAATCATTATTAATCAGCACTACACAATCATGCACATATGCCTTTCTAGAAGAGTAACTCTTTAAATGTTATTTTAAGGAGAGGGATGTGTAAACTGTTTCTTTATTTTAATGATATGTTCAATGCTTGGGATATTAGGAATCGGACGCAACTGTTATTTGTATAAATACTTCAGATGTTGTGTTATCATTGCTTCATATTATTGTTTTATGCTGTCAAGCTGCTGTGTGCTAGCTTGTTTATTTTTCTTAAGATGTTGTAACGTTTCCTTGGGAACCCCGTGCTTTGGCACACATGTATTTAATCCTTCAAAGTCCTTCATAAAATATCGTCATATGTAGTTTAACCCCTTAACAATCGGTTAATTTTTAAGAAAACGGTCATAAAAGTGTCTATTTTGCCAAATACACATATTTGATTAGTGCTAGTATCTAGTTTAAAATGAAGTAACTATTTACAATTACCTTAAAAATATCCTGGTACTGCTATATAGTGTGTAAAATGAGAAATAAAATGTTTTCCGGGCAAAAGAAATGAATTAGTTGTATTATTATTGGCGCATTACTACTGAACACTCCAGCCTGTCAATATCACGGGAGCGAGAAATAGCGAGCCAAAACTCACCCCGTCATTTTCACGGGAGCGAGAAGGAAGGGGTTAAAATAAATAATTGTTCAAACTGCAAACAGATAGTATTTTTGCTTCTCCAACACTGCGACAAAATAACTCTGTATCCAGCCCAAGAATATCGATATATAAAAACGAAATTAATGTTCACCAATAACTCTAGAAAGGGAGCTTTGATTTGGATCGTTTTTTTAGGCAGTTTGCAAATTTTCAACAGATGTTTTTTAAACAATCGCCTCTATCCAGCGTTATATAGTGAAATACATTTCATTGAGAAAAATCATTGTTATACATTAAAACGTACGCTATCTTGGAATCAACATTTTTCTATTCGTCCAAATGGCATTTCAATTTTAAGGCTCTTAAATTTATTAAAGCTAATTCAAAAACATTGTAATACCAACTGTTAATAATAGTTAATTGTTTAAATCCTTTTTGATCAGGAATTTTAAATTCTCAAACTTTATTCTTTCAATGAAAATTCATCATAAAAAAAAATCAGAATCATAAAAAAAATCAGTTCTTTTCAGTTTTTGGTACAATGAAGTCAAGTTTGCAAACAAGTATAGGTTTTGATTTATGCACATCACCTATAATACACATAAGTGCATTGAATGCGACAATATCATAAATATTATACAAATCTATAATTATTGTGAATGCTGCTAAATTTTATTTGAATAACAAAAATATTGACACCGATGTAGAAATTAGATCAATTGGGAAAATGCTGCACTATCTTTTTGACAACGCATTACAATATTAAAATTTGTTCTCATTAGTTAAAAGCAATCGCAGGCACATGGTCCTTATAAACTATAAGTAGAAGATGAGAGGAAATAGATAGATACCCTGAATGTACAGAAATTATATATCTGAGTACCCTTATTTAAGACTTAGGTCAGATAAGTTTCAACTCCTGGCCCTCAATTGTTAGAAAAGTTTTTTTATAGCAAAAATCTCTCTACCAGGCCTAAAAAAGTTAAATAAGACTTGCTGGTAAGCTAAAGTACATTTTAATTAGCAGTTAAATGTGTAAATAAATGTGAAGACTGATTTTTAACATAAATACTCATTTACTTGTTTATGATGCCTTTTTGTTCTTGAACAGTACCATTAATCTAAATTTTTTTTAAAGTTTATTTTTTACTTCAAAATGTATTATTATTGTTATTTTTTTATATCTGTGTATTCTTTTAACTTAAAAAAATTATAACAGTTAAATTTCATTTCGTTTGAAAAAACCTACAAATGAAATTAATTGGCTTGCATAGTTAATAATTGTAATTAAGTGCACATTATGATTTTGAAAAAGTTGCTAGTTTGATTAATCATCCATCAAAGGTGCCATTGAAATAATTAGCACGTTTTTTTTTTTTTTAATGTTTGCATATGTTATACTACTAAATATTTTTATAAATTGACCATAACACCATGAGTACATGCAAGAAACAAACCCACTCTCAGCAATCTCACTTGAGCGTTATGAGTTTGTTATACACTGAAGAGCCAAAAAAACTGGTATATCTGCCTAATATCGTGTAGGCCCCCCGCGAGCATGCAGAAGTGCCGCAACACGGCGTGGCATGGATTCGATCAATGTGTGAAGTAGTACTGGAGATAATTGACACCATGAATCCCGCAGGGCTGTCCATAAACCAGTGGGAGTAAGAGGGGGTGGGGATATCTTCTGAACATCACATTGCAAGGCATCCCAAATGTGTTCATTAATGTTCATGTCTGGGGATTTTGGTGGCCAGCGGCTCTCTTCTGAATTTAGACACTATTGAACATTATTGAACATATTTGGGATGCCTTGCAACATGATGTTCAGAAGATATCCCCACCTCCTCTTACTCCCACTGGTTTATGGACAGCCCTGCTGGATTCATGGTGTCAATTATCTCCAGTACTACTTCACACATTGATTGAATCCATGCCAAGCCGTGTTGCGGCACTTCTGCGTGCTCGCAGGGGCCCTACACGATATTAAGCAGGTATACCAGTTTTTTTGGCTCTTCAGTGTACTTACATATTGCCTTGAATTTTGACAGTGCAATTTTAAATCTCAAAATATTTGAAATTCTATTTATTTTAAGAGACAGACCAACTGGTCGTTGAAAGTATCTAGTTTAGCGTGAAAAAAATGATGCTATTGTTTGCGGCCAACTCAAGATTATCAAAATTTACAACAATTAAGCAAATTCGTTCCATTAATTTTGCTGCTAATTTCCTTAATTTGTCAATTTTATGTCATTTATAGAAACAAGTTTTAGAAGCCTAACTAATGAACAAAAATAAACACATGGTATTTGATTGTTTTCAAACCCTTGATTGGGTGATGCCTATGGGTATTGATTTTGCATTTGCTTTCCTTATGTAAATAATCAAAGATAAAGAATTATGAAAAAGCGTGTTATGAATTCTCTGTGAAATTCAATTACATTCAATCACTGCTGTTAAGGTAGAAAATGTCGCCAATGTTATCTTTTGAAAATACGATATATAGACAGCATCATTGACAATTTATATATTTATAATAGTTAATGTAAAAATATATTAATAATAGTTAATGCTTAGCCTATGAGCAAATTATTTTTGCTAACCTCTTTATAATGGATTAATTGAAATTTTGTAACGAATTTTGGAATTGGGGGCACTAAAATTAATAATTGTACCCATTGTCTTAGCTTCAAGACTCTAGCACTACAATAACGCAGTAAGTTTTTCTTACAATATTATCAATTATTTTATCAAAAATTTATGATATTTTCGGGAAAAGAGTGTGTTATTTCAATGAATTTTGTTTTCTTTATATTTAAATAATTTTAATATTTATTTATAATATATATTTTTTTAAATTTTTTTCTTAGGTCATTTCTGAAACATGCTTCTCTTCAAAAAGTTCATCACCTGTATGTACTATTTTTTTATTTTATATTTTCATTAAATTTGTTTAAAATTTTTTTTCAGAGATGTATTTATGAAAAATTATAACCGGTATTAGAATACTACCTAGCAATAGAAAAGTCTACAGAAGTGACAGAAAACTCAAAATTGAGATTTTTATATATTTAGCATTTTTGTATGATGAGCTAGATATTGCTGTACATAAAATTTTTTTGTAAATTTTCATTAAATTTGTTTTAAATTTTTTTTCAGACTTGTATTTATGAAAAATTATAACCTGTATTAGAATACTACCTAGCAATAGAAAAGTCTACAAAAGTGACAAAAAACTCAAAATTGTGATTTTTATATATTTAGTATTTTTGTATGATAAGATAAATATTGCGAAATTTTTTTGTTTAAAAAAATAAAAAAACAATCAAGCATGAGTTTTCTGAAATTCTATTTATGCATTGATAGTATTAGAAAAATAAAGAAAAAACTTGTCATGGTGCTTGTCACTTATGTTGTTTTTTCAATTGCACAGCCGGAAGTTTTATTCAAATTTTTTTAAATATATTTCATGTAGATACAAAATTTATTAAGTACTTTCAATAGTCTGTGCTAATATTTCATTAGATTATTTTTTTTTTCTAATCTTTATACTCTCTAAATTGTTCCTGGTCTTAATACATTTTAACATTTACATAAAAAAGTCTTGATTGCTACAACATGTTCATAATTTAAATATATTTGAATATCTGAAAGCCATTTTTTGAAAAGGAATTTTCTTTTTTAAATGTTAGGTAACTGGAAAAATTTTCATTATTATTATGCAGTCTCCCGCAAGATTAGAAAATTTGATTTTTGGAAAAGTGCAATTTTTAGCCAAAACCTGGAAAATAGCCAATTTCAAACCCATGGTAATAATTAATAGTCAATGATGTTCGTGTAAATGAGTCTAGAATCTAGTTTTTATTATTTCTTGTAAAACTTCCACTCCTACCTTTATTAAATTTTTTGACGTTTATTAAAAAAATATTAATTTTTAAAACTTAAAAATTTGTTTCAATTTTTTTCTTAATGTTTATTTAATAAATAGCTATCCTTAAATAACCATAATTTTAACACAATGATACTAGGTTTTTGCAAATGAATCTTTCTATAAAATATATTACTTAATATACATGACTTTCTATAAATATCTATAAATATAAAATATATGACTTTCTATATGACTTATGCAGGGCCGGATTAACCTATAGGCACACTAGGCACATGCCTAGGGCCTACGAAATTCAGGGGCCTACGAAAAACTTGGGAGAAAAAAATTTGCTGACAAAAATAATTTAGCTTTGAAAACAACAAGTGTATTCTGCACAAAATTATGAAGATACAAATAAAAATATAATATTTTTCGGTAATAAATTATTTTGCAGAATCTTATGATCTAATGTGTTACTTTTTTGCAATTTTTGGATTCAACGAAATCTTGTATTATGCTGTTGAATTCCAAAATGACTCATTTGAAAAAACGTGACAAACATTTTATTAAAATAGTATTAAATAATTTTTTTTCTATTAGTAAACATTTAACCTACCTTGCAAATTTATTTATAAATAATTTCAAAAGATTTACTTTTGACAATGTTAATTTCCTTCACTTAGTTATCATAGTAGTATCATGAAAACTATGAAGCTATTTGTAGTATAAATATTTCTTGTAATTAATCTCACTATCAATTTCACTGTTTTCTTTGCTGGTTTGTTGTTGTATTGTTGACGTGAAGTGTTTACATAGTTATCGATCGAACTAATCATAATGGTATTATCGATATCAACTGCAATATCGGCAGTATGTCGGTATT
>NC_092211.1:90995975-91000206 GCF_043381705.1 Parasteatoda tepidariorum | reverse complement strand
AAGAGTTAAATATATATATATATATGTAATGGTATTTGTTACCATTAGTAAAGTCACTCAACACCATTAATGATTATGCTTATTCTTTAATAATAACATGAGTCACACAGACTCTTAACCAATTAAGATCGAACCACACAGGTTTTAAAGCTTCACACAGAAACATACTTCAACTAACTAATAACATAGTCACTCAGACTCTTAACTACTAAGGTTACCGGTTTTCACATGGAAACAACTTCAACAGACAATTCCAATTGACTCACTCTTCCTTTGCATCTGGAAAGTTCTATGCATTTCGTTCAGCCGAGCGACATCTGGCGTACTAACAGAGAGACTGTTGTCTCGCATGTTACACACTCGGCTATTTTGACGGGTTTTGTCCTCGAAACAGATTGACTAAAAAGAAATCTGGAAAGAGAAAAAAAAAAAAAAAACAAAGCAGTTTACAAAACAAACATAACAAATAACAAATACATAAAAAATTTTTGAAGGAAAAAAATCAAAGTTGCATCGTTTCATCAGTAAATATGCACTAATTTGTCCATGGCTTCATATAGTCTACAGCAGTGGTTGTTAAGTTAGGACCTTCATGTTGCCCAACTTTTTATTCTTCATATCGGTCATTGCATTTCACTTTAACAATCTTGTAAGGACCATGAAACTTTGGACGCAACTTTAAACCAGTTCCAAATTGTGTTCTTTGAATCGCCACTAAGTCATCTTTTCTGTACTTGTGGGGTTGTTTGCACTTTCTGTTGTGGGTTGATTTATTCTGCTCTTGACTTTCCATAATTCATTGCTGTGCATCACTTCTTAGATCTTCTCATTGTTTCATAAAGTAGTTTTCATATTCGTCTGTTAAAATTTCTTTAATCCGTAAATCTTCTTTGTTTTTCATGGGTATTCCTATCATTAGTTGAAATGGCGTTTTGTTCGTACAGGTGGAAATTGTACTATTTATAAATCGCTGCACATCGTTCACATGTTTATACCAGTCCATTGGGTTATCGATGGATAACTTTGTGAGAATGGGAATGAGAGTTTCGTGCAATCTCTCTACTTGCCTATTTCCACGAGGCACTCCAGCAGTTATAAGAATATGTTGAATATCGTCCTCTAGACAATAGTCCTTAAATTCTTTAGACACATATGCCCCACCACGGTCTAATATAATTCTGGAGGGATTACCGAAAGTTGTCTGTTGTAACCGCAATTTCTCTAAAGCAACTTGAGCACTTACATTTTTGACGGGGTAAAGCCATACAAATTTCGAAAAACCAATAAACACAGAAAAAAATGTGCTGATATTTCTTTTTTGTTGAAGACAATGGACCTATAAAGTGAATGTGGTATGTACTTAAAGGTACATCTTCTTTACGAATCGGGTGTAAGAAACCTTTCTTTCCTCACTTTCGGTTGTATAGAATACAGTCAACACAATTTGCTAGGACAGATTGTATTTTTGCTTTTAGACCAGGAATATAATAATTTTGTTTAATAGCTTCTTCAGTTTTAGTGAGTGCGTAATGTCCCTTACTATGAACTTCTTTAATGATATCATTTTGCATCGCGTCTGGTATTACTAAAAGATCCCTACCATTATCGTATCGATAAGGAATATCATTTTTAATAAAGTGTATATTATCATTTCCATTGGCAATTAATGTTTTAATAGTGTTTATTTGCTCATCCTCCTTTTAGGCAGCTGCTATTTTCATGGTTACCTCATCATGCTGAATTATAAGAGCAACATTTCTGTTTAAGGCATCAACATGCTTCATTTGTGTAGCAGGCCGATGTATCATATCGAAGTGAAACTCCTCAAGATACAACGCCCACTGCCCAATTTTAGGAATAATTTCTTTTTTACTTATTGTACTTCGGAGAGCAGCGCAAGTGGTTATAATTTTAAACTTTACACCTAACAAATAGTTTCGAAATTTTTTAAGTGCTTCAACTATGGCAAGAGTTTCTAACTCATAGCTACTATATTTCTCTTGTTGTTGGGATGTTTTATTACTAAAATAATGAATTGGATAAAATTTACCATTGTCTGCTTTTTGAAGAAGAACTGCTCCAAAACCAGAACTACTAGCATCTGTATGGAGCCTTAATTCAGAATTTTGTCTATATAAATGAAGGACTGAGTCATTCGTTAAGGCTATCTTGAGCTTTTGAAAAGCTTCTTTTTGTTCCTTACCGAATCTAAAATCAGCATTATTTCTAAGCAAATCACTGAGAGGTTTAGCTATTTTACTATAATTTCGAATAAATTTACGGAAATATCCTGTTAATCCAAGGAAACTCATTAATTTTTTATGTGTTTTAGGTTGCGGGAAATTTTTAACTGCTAAAGTTTTAGAGGGTGAAGGGCGAACCTTGCCATTTTCAATTATGTAACCGAGACATTCTATAGAACGTTTTAAAAATTGAAATTTCTTAAAATTTAATTCTAATCCGTTATCAGCAGCTTTTTTTAAAACACGTTTTAATTTTTTTAAAACCTTCCTCATCATTTTTTGCTGGAATGAAAATGTCATCTTAATAAGTAACTAAAGTTTCATCTTTAATTAATTCTCTAAAAACATGTAAAATATATCTCTGAAAAACACTGGGACTGTTAACCAAACCAATTAGTACCCGTAAAAATTCGTATTGGCCATTATGCGTAATAAAGAATGTGTATTTACGGCTATTTTCTTCAACTTCAATGATGAAACGCTGCTTTCAAATCAATAGAAGAAATTACCTGTGCATCGCCTAATTGTTCTAATATGTCCTCCATAAGGGGTAAGGGAAATCGATCTCGAACAATTTTTTAATTTAATTTCCTATAATCGATGCAAACTCGCGTGGAATTCTCTTTCGTTTTACAAAGGACTATAGGCGCACAAAAATCTGAACAACTTCCACGAATAACACCATCTTTTAACCAGGTGTCTATTTGTTTTTCAACTATTTCCCGCTCTTTAAATGACAAACGACGAGCATGTTAGGAAATGGGAATTTCATCCTTTAAAATAATATTCATTTTAATGTCCGAGGATTTAATCTGAGACGGTTTATGATTATTAATCAAAAGAGTTAAATCTTGCTTTAATTTCTTATTCAGTATATGTGATAAATCGAATTCATTATGATCAATGACATTTGAGATCTGAGTTAAGAAAGAAAAAACTTCTAAATTATTTGAATATTTATTTGACTGAAAAGTATCAGAAGAAGAAACACAATTTGAAAGTGGAGGGATTTGTTGATCATAAATTAAAGATTTGCATCTGGGCATTACACTAGCCTTGAAAGGAGACGCCATGACTGATTTTATTAAAGTTTCAGTTTCATAATTGGGTGAAGCCTCATTAATATTCGAATTTTCTAAAGTCAAAACAGAATCAGAAAAGTGAGCCTTTCTTTGATCATAAATTAACATAGGAGTGGGTGACTGTGTATTATTGCTAACCTTGAATGGAGCAGTGAAAGAAATGTTTGCGCTTTGATTTCCGCTTTGGTGGGGAATAAAATTAATGTTTTTATTTTCGCAAGGAATTATGCGATTTATATTTACTATTTATATTTACTGTGATTTATATTTAATATTTACTACTTTTGGTATACTCGAATTTTGAAAAGTGAATTGACCATTAGAAAAATGAATGTCTAAGCAACTTAAAATATCCATTCCCAAAATAAAATCAAATTGCATGTTTTCTACTACATAAATATTAGCATTTAAAACAAAATTATCAATGCTTTCATCTGCCTTAAAATATCCGAGGGGGGAAATTTGTTCTGAGCTGATACCTGTTACAACAATAGCGGGGGGTTTAAGAGGAATATACCCTAAATTTTGAAAGAGAGCAGGGCTACACATACTAATTTCTGAACCAGTGTCACAAACTGCTGAAATTTTATAATTAAAAATGAATATTTGTTTCAAAATTCTTGTATTTTGAACACTGTGATGAAGTACTTTCTTTTCTGCGCATTCATTGCTTTTATGGCCAGTTTTATTGCAATGTCTACATTTAACCATATTTTTATCACAATTTATACTTATATGGCTGCACTTATTACAAGAATAACATTTTGTATTCAACAATTTATTTTTGGTAGGGTAAAAACAGGATGCATTGATATTGAAAGCTGGAGCTTGAGAAGAGGCAGAGATCTTTGTTTTGTTTTGGTGGGAGGTAGTTTTAAAATTTATTATCAATTTTGTTTACTCGGA
>NC_092211.1:90980200-90995475 GCF_043381705.1 Parasteatoda tepidariorum | reverse complement strand
ATTTTTAACTTTAATGATTAATGTAATTGTTATGTATTTTATTTATAAGAATAAAGCATAACTGAAAAATCAATAATAAAATTTGTGGATAATTACAAAAGTGAGTTTGGAAATATCAGAGATTTTTTTCCTCTTAGTGTTAGTGTCTACCCTTAATAATGAACTTGAGTTGTGCATCCGTTTTCAGGAGTTTGCATTGTTAGGTCTTCATACGTGTGGAAGTTTAGCAGAAACCGTGTTGAAATCATTTGTGGACTTTGATGAATCCAAAATATTAATTTTAGTGGGATGTTGTTACATGAAAAAGGAACCTGGCAGGTAATATATTTCTCAATTGCATCTTTGTAGTTTTATGTTTCACCTGTTATGCTATTTTAGTTGGAAAAGCATTATTTGTAAGTTTTTGTTATTTAAATTTAATTTAGAAATGCTAATACTGTGTATTATTTTAGATATGCTTGTTTGTGTAAGTTTGTTTTAAGTCTTTCTTGTTTTAAATATTCTGATTTAGACCTATCTTTTCTGACAATGATGATAACTTCAAAATTCATTTTCAAATTCATTCTGCCAATGATGATAACTTCATAATTCTTGAACTACCCTAGCTACCCTACCTAACTTTTTCAATATGTTAAATGTACTCCAATGAAACCCACTGATTGCTAATGAAAATTTTAATTGTAAACCAAAAATATACATTTACTCTCTATATATATATTCTTTAAAAAAATTAACTGCTATTAAAAAAAATTTAACTCAAGTTTAAACTACTATTCTCATGGACATGCTGAAATAAACATTTTCATTGTATTGTTATTGCTGACCCCAGATAAAGAAAACTAAATTACGCAAGTGAAAGATTTTATTCAATTATCATCAATGGCTTTTGAGAAGAGAAGAACTTTTTCTCTGATCAAATTGAAGCTAAGGAAAAGGTTTACCTTACTTCTCATTCCAGGGATCAACATCATTCTAGATGACAAACTGTATAAAAATATCCAAAACTTGAATGACTAAAAATTAAAAACTATGTAAATTGACAAAGACGCAAATCTAGAACTACACATTGAAGAAACAAGAATTGGCAACTGGCCGATCTGTGTGCACCATAGTGGCAGACATCACTATGATGCCACACATCATACTGAGAAGGAAAAAAAAGAGAATATTAATAAGCATAATTTGTAATAAAGTTTCAAATGTTCATTTGTTTTCAACAGTCTCATTTTAACCCATTTGGCATCAAAGCTCCCATTATGGGAATAAGTACTATTTTTTTTTTAAAGTTTATTTTAAATATTATTAAATTATAACTATATGATAATTTTATAATAATTTTATACTAATTTTTATAGGAATTAAAAATAAGCAAATGATAATGATTATTAGACAAATTTGGGACTTTTTTCTGATCTTTATATTTGAAAGTATTTCTTAAAAATAATTTTCACTGTTATAGCTTAAAATTTTGTAAATTTTAGTAAATTTTGGTGACTCTCAATATCCTACTGAAATCAATTAAAATAATTTGTTGTAAGTAGTTGATTATGACATTTCTATGGAATGTTGGGAGCTTTATTGTGATGTATTGTTAAATACTCATTCTTTTCAGTTCTTAACATAGAAATTGAATAAAATAAAATTCTACATCTCACTTTGTCTATTTAAAGTTCTAGAATGTAATGTAGGCAGACTTCTTGCTGATATTTAGGAAATCTGTTAAATGTTGTTGTTCACAATTTTTTCTCTTTTTGTAAAGCTTGACCTCCCATGAAATGTTTTCTCAGTCACACAGCATTTCAGATGCTGTGTGACTGAGGTCACACAGAAATTTATTTAGCCTTTTTTAGTATCCTGCACTGCAAAAGGCTAAATAAATTTTTTAGAACTATACACTATTTTATAGAAACTGGTTCAAAACAATTTAGATGCAAATTTTTTGTAAATAAAAAAAATACTCTTTTGTGGTGTATTGCATTCACCTAAATAATGTTTATTAGTGATTCACACAAAATAAGAATTTGAAGAAAATTATAGGTATCAAATTAAATTTGCTTATTTGTTAATTTATTTCTAAATTAGATATTTTTCTAATTTATGTTTGGCAAGAAAATGCTCTAAGTGTCTAACGTCGGTAAAAAAATTTTTTTTATGAGGTTTTTCACTCCTTAGTTGTAGAGTCAAAGAAGTTAGGGAAGAAATTCTACTGTTCATTCCCAAAGCTCTCATTTAAAATTCCATAAATTTAAAATGTCATTTTAAATTATGTTTATATTTAAATAGACATTTAAAATGATGTTAAAATTTGTATATCTTACAATACCAAAGTTTTTGATAATTGTTAATTAAAATGACAAATCAAATAACTGTAAAAAAAAATTTTTTTTTCACGTGGAAATATTACTGCATAAAGGAATTTTTAATTGTGCACAAATTCCCCCCCCCCCCTCCGTTTCACTTGAAAAGATTGCTTTAGCTCCCATATTTTAAAAGTTAGAAGCCCAAAATTATATAAAGGGGGTGGGGGCATGTTAATTTATTTTATATTTTGCTAACTGTTTTTGCCAGTACAGAAATGTCTTAGCAGTTGGAGTTTACTTTGAAGCATATTGAATGGGTATATGTAATTCACATAATATTTTCAGGATTAGAGGAGTTCTGGAATTTAGTAATTTCATGTCGTATTTCAATAGATGAAACTGATGAACCCAAGATCACCATATTTAAAAATATTCTCAACAAATTCCAGTTTCTGTTAATGCATCTTTAATTTATATACTGTCATTTCACTTTATTGGTTGGTGTCGTATCCTCTATAGAATCATATTTCATGGTGTGCTTGAATAGTTTTTGTTATTTCTATGGCATTAAAAGAATACAAATCCTCTTCTGTGGGGTATTTCACTTTATTTAGATAGCTAATATATATGTTTCCACCAAAGATAAAAACCTGTTCATAGGAACATTATCTGCAGATTAAAATATGGTAGTTTGTTAGAATGCTGTATCAATCGTTTTCTGCAATTTACTTGGGTAAGGTGTGCATTAATTGTTTCCATATCATTAAAGTTCAAAAGTTTGTTTCTTGCATTTTATTGTATTCATTGAATTAATTCTTTAGATATTGCAGAATAAATTCCTTAATAGTAATAATATTTTAAATTGCCTGATTTTTTGTAATATATTTTTTAAAGGATTCTATCAACTAATGTTGTCACTTGATTTTGTAGTTACTGAAAAATCACATGTTAATTTAAGTGTACAGAAACATTATTGTTGTTCCACTTTAACGTGTGCTTAGTTGGTAATGTGAAGGTTATCAAGGTAGTTTGCAGATGACCTAGGTAATGTGAAATAGTTTTTTTTTTGGCCCTTTAACGGATCACCCTATTTAATCTGCACATCAGCTGGTGTTAGAATAACTACGTTATAGCATTTACGTAAATCTATGTAAAAAAAATAAATTTTTGGTGCAGAAAAGTAATGGATGTAACTTCAAAATTTACAATTATTTTTAATTCAGTTACTAAACTTATCTCTTTTAATGAACATGTTTTTTTTATAAAACATATGATAAACATTATCACTGTTGTTCGCTACTTATCTTTTATAATTTCTAGTTGCCTCTTTGCTCTTTAGTTCAAGTTTAATTTTAGCCAGGATATTTTGTACGATTTTTTTAATTTCTGTTTAAAGTCAAACAATATTCTATAGTAATTATTTTAACTTTTTGTTAACATAATTTAAACTGATTAAACTGTAAAGTTGAATATACAGTATTCAAAATACTTTTGAAATTGTATAATTGTGCAACAACTTTCGATTATGTATTATTATACAACAAGTATTTTGTTCAAATTTTTACTTTACACGTATCACAGTCCCCTTTTTTTGATTTTAAGATAAGTAATTATGCTTTTAGATTCTACATTTTGGTTATTATTTGATAGTTATTACTGGGCGTGTGGTGTTTTTAAAAAGCGCTTAAAGATGCTTATTTTCGACTTTTTATTTCTTAAAAGCCCTTAAAGGTGCTTTTTTTATTGGGTGTTTTTAAAAAGTGCTTAATTTTCCCTGTTCAAAATTGAGATTTTTTCCTCTTTCCCATGTCAATTTTCGCCACATGCAAAAGCCTGGGTTTTTCATTATTCTATTCAACGTTTTCACAAATCATTCAAACATAATAAATTTCATCATACGGATGTTCCGTAACGTAAAAAAGTGTCAATAATTTTACATGTTTCATGAAATGTTTGCGGGTCCACATGTGCATATACTGATCTGGATTCAGTAAGAATTATTTGTGCACTATCATGTGCAACTCGGCTGCATTTTGCAAGAGATTCTCAATTTCAGGTTTCATTTTCCTTCCTCTGAAATCGAACCAAAAAATCTATCTTGTTATGATGGCTAATGTAATCATGAAAGCGAGTTCTTTGTCAGAACTAGTTATTTTATCATGATCATGTAAAGTCTTTGGAAATTATTTTGCATTTTGCTAATGTATATAGTGCTTAAAAATATTTTTTAACTGCTTAAAAGGTACTTAAAAGGTGCTTATTTTTTGTTGAAAGATTAGGAAGAAAAGGAAATTAGTTATATAAACTTGAGAAAAGAAACTAATTGCTTTTTTTATTATTTTTAATTACAATTTTTATGAGTACTTCCAGTTTTAAAACTGTGTTCAAAAATTACAACTACAAAGGGTTCAACTGCAAGGAAATGTAAATTTTTTTTAAAAATCATCATAAATTAAAATTATATAACAAGTGTTGTGTTAATTTTTTTACGTAACCTTGAAGTTAGTTACTTAAATAATACTTAACTAGTATCTTTTCCCAAAAAATATATTGTTAAGGCTTAAATAAAATATGTTCTTATTATAAATTACTTAGCGGTTATTTAGTATTTAAGAAGTGTGAAAAATACTAATAAATATTAAGAAAAAACTAAATACTTAAAATTTTAAAACTGAAATTTAAAAAAAAATGTTTTTGTACAAAGTAATGTCGAGTATTCCTGTGGTTAATAAATGTTTTTTTTTCCATCTAAGCAACTTGGCATTTTTCTGATACATGTGCAAACATGGTTGTGTGAAATTTGTAATTGTAATATAATTTTTTAATGGTTTCAGTGAAACAGAAAATTATCCATTGAGTTCATTTGTTAAATCATTGCCAAACCATGAATTGAGCTATGAAGCTAAAGAATTGGCTTGCCACGCAATCGAAATGTATATTAAGAGATTGCAAGGTATGTAAATTTTTTTTTTCCTTGAATAAAAAATTCAGGCACTCTTTTTAATTAATCAATATAGTTGCAACTGAAAGAAACCCTTTTAATATTTTTTTCTTGCTTTTTTCTAACTTTGAACAAAGTTTGACAAAGCAAAAAAAAAAAAAAAACATAATTTGATATCAAGTAAATTTAAGTTTTGGTTCTCAGTATCACTTTTTTAAAAGTAAAGCTAATTGAATTATAAAAATTGCACAGGTGTGTCATTCAAAATTTTGGAATTTTTTTCCAGGTATTTTCAGGTTACATATTAAAAGGAAAAGTAGAAAGAAATATTTATGGAAAAAAAAAAGGTTAACATGCCAAATGTATAGATAGCGCCAGAAATATTCAATGTGCATTATAATTTTTTGAATCTAAAAATATATCTTGAGTAGTCTAAATTTTAAAAATTTGGCTGTGTGTGACTTGTACCATAACTGAAATTGTAACTTTTTAGGAGGGCCACTCTTCTTATCACAGGATAAATTTTTGTCTTTATATATAGTGAAATATCGGCTAAACATTCACTCTTGGGACCGAAAAAATTGCCCACTTACGAGAGTTGTCTGTTTATGGGAAGGGTACACTAATAAAAAAATTAACGCCATGATTTTTTTAAAAGAATAATTGTAATGATATAGAATTAATTCAATAATCAACAATAACTATATTCAGTGATATTTGTTTAAACTGATTAAAATTTGAAAAATATTTTATTTTTCAAATGCAAACAGAATAGATCAGAAAGTTTGATATATGTATGTAATTCTAGATGTAGCAACTGAGAAATGAGTGTGTTTTTCCTATTTACACAGACATTTAAGTTAGTTAGGTGCTTTTAATATTATGGCGCTTCCTGGGGCGGTTTAATTATTAGGTTTACACCCCCTAACACCTCCCCATCACTTGATAGGAAACTTCTAATACCTGTTTGAAAGTAAACCTCCCACGATGCACAGAAAAAAAGAACGCAGCAATGCATGCATGTAAGGCAAGAGGGCAGTTGTTATCTTTACAATTGATCATCTGTTAAATGTCTGCATAACTGTTTCATTTATATGAACACTTCAATGACTAAATTTCCGTTTTCTTTTTTAAACTCAGCTGTGTTAAATACAGTTTCCAAATTGATTAAAAATATCAGAAATTTTTCAGTGGGGAAGACAAATTGAGAGCAGTTAAGGTGTCAAACCAGTTTGTGGCATCACATAACCAGTATCAGAAAAAAATCAAAAGAAATATATTTCACATAAACTGTATTATTTTCTCTCTTTTTGTTTCTAAGATAAAGGAAGGTGACAGGAGAATAATTGATTCTTTGTTGAATAGCTTAACAATAATTTTAGTTGTGGATATGGCAAAAAATTTACATGCTTTAAAAATGGGAGAGCATTGCATATCTTTTTTTCTTAGAATTTAAAGCAGAAATTGCTTTTTTCCCCTTTCAAATTTAGAAAATTGTGACCAGTTTAAAGAGATAGAAATGCATAGAAAGTACATTATTGTTTATTCATAGAAGATTCACGGAGAATTAAAAATATATCAGTTAAGGAGGGGGTATCTGTTGGCGTTTTGTAAGAGTGTTCGTAACATGATGTTTCACTGTGTATATGTCTATATATATATATAATCAAAATTTTTAATTTTACACATTTGTAAGATTCATATTATAATTTCTAGCTTTCATTTAATTTTATGGGGAAAAAACAACCTTATGAAATAAATTTAGTCAATTATAAAATTTTATACTGATGAATTGAGGTATCATTAACTTGTTTACTATTTTTTAGAAGAATGCAGTAATGAAGTAAATCCTCGTTTTAAAAAATTCAATAAATGTCTTTGTACTGTTAATTTGAAACGACTTAGAATCAATTTATAGTTCAATAATTGTAGAATTTTTCAAATACTAGTTGTCAGTGGCGTACGCAGAATTTTTTCAAGGGGGGTGCTCATGATTTTCTGAAACTACTAAAAGAAATTCGAGTATGTAATAAAGCACTATTATTTCCCTAATTTAGACATCTAGACAGTTTATAAATTTTTTTNACGTTTTCTTCAACAGAAGTGTCACATTTCTGTTCTACAGAAAAACTTACATTGGTACTAGATGCTGTCACCTCACTAATTTCAGGTCGTGATTTTTTCTCAAAATATGTCAAAATTGTTAAATTCTTGCGTTTTGACATCCTAAAGATCCAAGAACAGCAAATATATATATTGGCACAGAAATATCCGCTATGCTACGATCTTAAAGTTTCGAGCTGGAATGAATAAGTTCAATGAGCTCAGTATCTCCAATAGTATTGTTACTGATTTCTTCACTAGTCGAAATAACGACGACGACGGGTTCGGCGATTGAAAGAACTTTTTGTTAATTCTTCTAATTCTTTTTGTTTGTTAATAATTTCTACTAAAATTTTCAATTTGCCATTTTGTCTGAGCTCAAGGGGGGAGTTTAAACCCCTAAACCACTCCCTTGCGTACGCCACTGGTGGTTGTTCACAAATGCATTTATTTTTAAACATGATATATGACTGTATTTAAAAATATTGAAAATTTTTTTAATTGAAAACATTAAGTTTTGATTTAGAAATATTTAACCCAATTTCAAATTTTAAAGACATATTAAGTCTTCTGATTGGTATTAAAATCTTACTTCACAATTTGTTTTGATCTTCTTTAGATAATGCCTCATCGTTAAAGATACACTGCTATCGAGCTGCTCTCGAAAAATGTATCGTAAGTCATTACCCGAGCTTAAAGCATCTGGGTTTAAGGGGAGTGAAGCATGCTGAATGTCTTGCATTTCATGAGTGAGTTAATAATTTTTTTTTCTCCAAATAATTTTTGTGTTAGTTCTCACCGAATTTAAGTTTTTATGCCTTATATTTATTATTGTATTTAAAATATTCATTTTTTAAATTTTTTTTTGTGGAGAAGTAGTACATGCATGCTAAAAAAGTTATTTAGAAGTATCAATACCTAATTCTGTTTTATTTAACAAACACGAACTGTCTTCATTTTTCCAAGAAAAGTAGCATATTAAATTGTTTGCTGCTTACATTAGTAAAAGAAGTATAATTCTACTTATACATTTTGTACTGGAAATCATTTGTGTACTAAATGAAAGAAGCAAACACCTTAATAACAGAGCTCCCAAATGGGTTCTCTTTTACCTTCAAATTCCGATTTTTAGAGTGAAGTCTGTTTTTAGTCCTCTTTTGGATACTAAGGCAATCTGTTTAACAAAATGTTTTGATTGCGTTAAAATTGCAATAGCTGCTAACTTTGTGTGTCTTACCTCAATTTTCTTGTTGTTCGAAAGTCAATTAGTGGACTCTTCTCTTGATAAATGAGTACCACACTACCTGAACTTTAGGATCGTTTACTAATTATATTTTTCCATGTCGATTCCTGAAAGTCGATTATGACGATACTTCAAGATATTTGTGTCCCTTTCATTAATTTTAAATAATAGATAAGATTCTTCTTTTTTGTTGTCTGTTTTCCATCAAAAGATTTCTTTAACATTATGTATTGGGGGCCAAAGTCTACAAAAATGATCTTATCTATTCTAATAGACTTGTTTCTGAATTTTGAAGACTCTTAAATCATGTTATGTATAAAAAAAAGAAAATTGATTAATTAAATTTTCCTACCATGAAATTTACCTGTGTGAATTGAAGGTCATATACTTTTTCACTCTTTTTAGAAATTTCTAGCTATACATCATTTTTGTAAGATAAAAATTACTACTTACCTATTATTATAAAATTATACTATTGAATTCAGTAAAAGGAGACAATAAAGCTGAGACAATTTTTTTAAAGATGTAGATTATGTGTAGCATAATACAATATACTGTTTTGCTTGTGGAATGTCAATCAGTTACAGATGGAATTGACCAGATATCATTTCAAAAAAGGTAATTGTAACTGTTATTATTTGTAGGTATGCGGAGCAAGCACTGTGTAAAGTGGATGTGAAAATACCAAAAGAAACTCTGCTTTCCCAAGAAACGGTTTCCTTGCTCTCTCGATGGAAGGAGGTCCTCACATTCTACTCCTTAAGGCTAATCATTGCACCAGTTATTGAAACTCTCATCTTAATGGACAGGTTGCTGTATTTATATGAAAAAGGCAAGTCTCTCATTATTTTTTTTGAAAAAGCCCTTTTCTCAATCATCAAAGGGTCATCTTTTAAATATATTTTATTCTTCTTAACTTCCTTTTCCAAATAAACTGATGTTGGTTATTTACTCTATTCTGCAGTATCTTTTGCTACCTGCAAAATACGGAGCCGTCAACCGATCAGAATTTCAAAAATGTAGTATTTCAGATGATCCTAACTTTTTTTTCTGACAGAATTATACTAATATAATACTGGCATCAACATGATTTGTGTTAATAAAACATGGTCAGCATCATCAAAAACAATTTTTGACTGTTTTCAATTCAAATTTTAAAATTTTTAATGTTGAAAAGAAAAAAATTCATATGGGATAGGATAAGAACCATTTTTTCCTCAAAATCTCTTCTTTACTAGCCTTTTCTTCTTTACTTTACTTTGTTTGCGCACGGACCGTTTTCCCCAGCTGAAAACTGAGTTATCTTAAAAATGCAACAGACCCAGTCGTCTTTTTAGTCAAAAATGGATATAAATCAATCTTTCCCCTTCATGTGTTATTTACAAGGAAAATGGTATATGTATAATGTTTTTTGTAAGAGAGAATGTGCAAAATTTCAGAACTTTTTTTGAATCATAAGTTTTTCTAAACTTATAACCTTTGATATTTTATATTATTTTTGTCAGTGTATAAACTAACTACAGTTCTAAAAATTATCCTTGTAATGATATTTATTGAAAAAAAATCTGAATGACATTAAGTGTAGCATTCAATCTTGATATCGAATATTGATTACTTAATTCGAATATTTCATTGGTTTTTATGCTACTTAAATGGTTTCTAAGTTATTCCTGAAAAATACATTTTACAATAAAACTTGTCAAGTTCAAAGAATCACATCCCATAGGAAAGATAGTTATTAAAATATATTCCACTTAATGATTTATTTAAAAAAAATTAATATGTTTAAATCAATGATTTCCTTAAAAAAATCATAATTGATTTAAATCAAGTGATTTAAATTGCGATTTTAATCATGAAATCTATCTAACCCTGGCTATGATATCTAAACATATAAAATTATATATTTATTTAAAGATTCCAATTAGTATTTAAAACAGCTGAAAATCTTTGGAAAAATGTTTTTTTTTTTAATTTGGTTAATTTAAATTAAAACTAATATAAAAAAAGGAAATATTTAACTTTTAATGAGAACATTATAAAAAAAACCCTATTTTTTTCTACTTAAAAAAACCATATGTGTTTTTTATTTTTATAAATTTTTTTAAATGATATCCAAAATTTTATCGAACTGGATGCCATTTTATTGTCTTATAATCCATTTTAATAAAAATTATTTTTTCCAGGTTGTCCTTGTTGTGTTGCCCCAGTATTTGACCCAACACTCTCACCTCGAAATTTTGTATTACTTTCTGTGAAAGTCAATAAAGATGGGTCTAATTAATTATCATTGTGTCTTTATACTATTAATTAAGTTTATACAAAGCTCGCTTTCTATACGGGGTGAAAAGAAAGTTGATAATCAATTAATCAGTATTGATCCGCGAAACATAGACCAACACTATTAATTAAGCTAATAAAATTTAAGGAGCGGTAGCGCTTCGCGCTGTCGTGCCACAGGTCCCTGGTTCGATCCTCGGGGCCGGGCAAGGTTCACTCAGCCTTTCATCCCTTCAGTGGGTCAATAAATGAGTACCAAGCATGCTTGGGAACTAAACACTCGGGATTCCGTGTTCGGCTGACCACCTGACCGGAACATCTGCTCCTGCACCCCAGAGCCCAAGGTCAAGAAAACTGAGATGGGCACAGTAGGCCTTGGCCCTCTATGGGCTGTCGCGCCACTGAGTTTAGTTTAATACAATTTAAGATTTTTTTGCTGTCCTTCCCTGTTCTATGTTATCCCTGACTCTATGTTATCAAATTAAGCAAAACATGTTTTTTTTAAGAAACCAAAATAAAAGTTAATTATGCTCAGTATTATTTGGCTACTGCTAGAGCACAACTCCGGATAATCAAAAATGTTCTCCGGTAATTATCTCTTTCGAAAATCACATACTGGGTATCTTGATACCATATTAGTATACATATTTAGTACCTCTGAAAATACCACTTTCGTAATACTACAACTACAAAAATCAGCATCCTTCAAAAAATAATATGGTAGCAAAATATAAAATTCTTTTCTTTTTTTTTTAATTCGCTGGTAAGGCATAATTTTTAAATTTTTATGTTTTATTATAACAAGTCATTTTACCACAAATTTCTATTTTAAGTATACACAACTTTAAAAAAATACACATATTGTTGTACTTATTAAAAAACTATTTGTGGTTAAATCCAGAAAAAAAAATTTAATTAAGAGAAAATAAATAGTAACAATTAATTTTTTTATAATACTAGATAATTTATTTTTCCTTACGGTCAAGTAAAATGTGATAAAACAAAACGCACTGACGAATTCTGCTATGCCCGAGTTTTGACGGGATAATAAATATTTGCAATGTATACATAATCGAGTTAACTAAAAAAGTAACACACATTAAGATTCAAAGAGATATCAAAAGTGTTCGTACACTTCCAATGATTCCATCCATTAATTTAAATGAATATTTCAGAATGGATAGGATATTTATTCTTTTTGTAGTAAAAGTGCATGGAATATTTTAAAAACGAGGCAAAAGTTTATTTTTAAGAAATCAATTGTCAAAAAGTAACAAAAACGTCATCTCGCAAAAGTCATTGTCTTTGATCTCTATGCAGACTATGGGACTGTGCAATTTAGGAAAGGCAAAGATTATGGTGGATGTGGAAGACGGGGTTAGGATTCGGTTTTTAAATTCTGTCCGTGTTCACACAGAATGATTCAAGTTTGTTCGCAATTGGGAGCGGTAATTTTTTTCTATTTTAACANATTTTTAACTTTATTAAATTCTCTAAAAATTAGTTGGTTATAATTTAATAATAATGGATTTTATATTGCACTCCTTTTCTGAAAGCTTTTGAACTCCCATTCAAAGAAATCTGTAAATTATTTTTTCTCAGCAAACCAACCAATCACGCATTTCCCCCCACCACTAACAGCAATGTTTGTTGACAAATTGTTACAATTCTTGCATTAATGTTAATTTTTTCTATTTCATTTTATCCTTTTATAGTATATTTTTATTTTGAAAAAAGTTTTTTTTAAGAACTAACTATATATCAAATTTTACGGCTTTGATGGTAAATATTAGTTTTTTGATTCAAAATTCAAATTGTATAGTTATCACAGTATCGAAAGTTCATAAATGTTGCTTGCATTCCAGAGATGATATTTAAAAACTATTCCTCTTTTTACTTAAAAAAGCTGACAATGACTAAGGAATATATAGGAAACATATTAAATGATGTATATATATAAAATATAATTTTTTTTTATTCATATGTGTATAGTCAGGAGAAGGAAAACGAAACTTAGTGTTTTTGTTCTGCACTGTACAAGATTCCAGTTGTTCAAACAAAAACAATTAACTATTCTAAACTAAAAAACTGTGTGTTTATATTGGAATTCTTTAAATGTTTTAATTTCAAATAAGAAAAAAAGTAAAAAAAGTATAAATTTTAAGGAATTTTATCTATTTTTTTTCTTCTATAGAGTATAGAACTAAAAATTAGACAATTTTACATTTCTGACATTTATTTATTTTTTTATACTGAATTTTTTAAAATAAAATTGCTATTTCAAAATACCATTATTTTAAAATTTGACTTGAGATATTGGTTTAAGGAAAATATGATCAGTGAATTTTATAAAAAGCACTGCTAAGATGAAATACAGTATAATGCAGTATACAGTACAGCTTTATATTGAAATGTAATTACAGTGATTCACAAAAGTGTTGATACACTTATGACTTTCAATGAAATAAGACTATCCATTAATTAAAATGAATGTTTCAGAATGTATATTTAATGATAAAAAATGTGTTCAAATCTTAACAAAACTGAAATATTTTAAATGACAATATGAAATATTTTAAAAACAAAGGAAAAGTTTATTTTTAAGGAATCAATCATCAAAAAGTGACAAAAACTTTATCCCACAAAAGTCATCATACACTTTTGAAGAAAAAACTCAGTCTATTAGTAAATATAATTTTTCGTTAAATTAACATTTAGTGGAGTTTCCTTTAGCATCTGCAATAGCTTTTAAGAGTTGAAAATATGTGTAACTAGTTTTTTTTTTTTGTCAGGTGAAATTAGTGCAGAATATTTTCTTAAAATTTTTACAGAAACTTTTACAACACTCAATTGCAAATTTATGAATTTTTCCACAAAACTTATAATTTTAATCTCTGATATGAAGTCCTTCTTTTAAGCATTTTATCGCATATTGACAGTTCAATTGAATACAGTAAACTAATTTAACATATTCATTACTGATTTACCTCGTATGAAGACAAATAATCAAATTTGGTCTATTTTATTACGACCACAAGTCATTTTTAAATGATAAAATAAAATACTACGGAGTTAGCAAGCAAAAATTAAAATATAATTTTGCTATTATAGGTTTGATACTAAATTGCTAATAAAGAAATAAAAAATTAAATGAAAAATAATTAAATAAAGAAAGCAATTGACGATAATTTTAATTCTGAGATCCAAAACATTTAAATGTACGATGACTTTCGTGGGGTAACATTTTTGTTACTATTTGATTAAAAAATTAACTTTTGCTTTGTTTTTAAAATATTTCGTGCAGTTTTGCTATGAATAGATTACACATCTTATTATCAAATACCCATTGTGAAACATTCATTTTAATTATTGAGTTTTTATTTCCTATTTTAATGTAAGTTATTAGTAAGTGAGCACTTTTGGGAGCCACTGTAATTAATAAAAATTATTGAGATATAATCACCTGAAACGGTTTTCTTTTCCTTAATGAAAATATATTAAACAATACTTATCCAAGGTTTTATTGGTTATTCACATTATAAAGTAACACATTAAATTCAATAAAAACAATTAAAATTATTCAATAAAAACAATATATTCTGCAAGCTAAACATATTATTTTCTCCACGTCTTAATTTTTTGAAAATTAATGTTGTACCAGAACATTAAGAAATAATAAAAAAATATCTTGTAAAAAAATAATTTTTTTTCAAGATATGTTTAAAAAAATGACATTTTGAATAAGATATTTTATAATGCAGACACTTTTCTTGTACACATCCTACACTTTATAAGAAAAAAGGAAAAAAAAAAAAAAAACACAAACCTGGAGATTTTAAGATTTTTACCTGGAAAACCTGAAAAAATCAGGGAAATTTGAAATCTGTTTTGAGTGGCCACCCTGCAAAACTCAATGCGTTAAATTTGCTTTCATCAGCCAATAAGACATTATTGACACGTTGGAGGTTTATTTATCATTGATTTTGCGAAGTGAAGTTTCTGTTCTTTGTAAAAACAAAACACTTTCTGCTGACAGTACGCCAACTTAATCTAACTGCTCTGAGAACTAGTTGAAAAGTGTCTGGTGAAATTTGAGTAGAATATTTTTTATTAAATCTTGCAGAAACTGCTGCATGAAACTCTTAAACGTGAATTGATGAATTTTTCCACAATTTTCATAATTTTAATCTCTCACGCCGATCTGAATTCCCTCTTTTAAGCGTTTTATCACATACTGCTCAGTAGAATGGGACAAAATGCAGCAATATTCCTTATTGATTTACCACTAAGGATGACAAATAATCAATTTTCAAAAGTTATCTGCTGCTTTATTCTTAATACGACCCATTTTTAAATGATAAAAGAAAATATTACGCATTTTTTTTTTTAACAAACAAATATAACTTTA
>NC_092211.1:90977436-90979700 GCF_043381705.1 Parasteatoda tepidariorum | reverse complement strand
TTTAATAAAAACACAAACACCTCCAGAAGGATTATTATTTCTGCAATTAAAGAATGAATTATAACCATCTATTGAGTAAAAATTAGTTTCACTTTGGTAAATCCAAATTTCCGACATAATTATGACACTTATATTTTCAATCATGCTAGAAATATGTGAAATAAAATTATTAAAGTTGGCTCTTAAACTTCTAATATTTATATGTAAAATATTAATGTTTAACTTACAGGTTAAGGTAATAAAAAACTTTAAATCGTCCAAATTTTCAATTTTTAGGCAGTCCGGCACAGATAAAAATGTTTCTTCAGTTGGATGGAGTATTAAGGTCTTGAGATGATTTCACACGTATTATTTTGGACGATTCATCTTTTCTCAGGAATATTTTACCATCACGAACCCAACAAAACTTGAATCCCTTTTCAGATTTAGCCCTACGTGAAAGATAAAATAGATGCTTCAGTTCGGGATCATTGAAGTAAACAGGCATTTCAGTGAATCTGGAGTTGACTTCGCAGGTTGAAAGAGTTTACGATTTCTCAGTTTCTTTAAGAGCTCATCACGTACAGATTTGGATTTAACGATGATGGGTTTATCTTTATTAAAGCTGGGGACTCTGTGAGCGGTGATCAGATTTTCGGATATATTAGTATTCGCAACATTATCAATCTGAGATATTACTTGTCTTCATTTTCACATTCGGGTAAGTAAATGCTTACTAAAACATTAAATTGATATTTTAAAATTTTTATAATTATAAGTGAAATTAGACTTAAAACAATGGGTAAAATCAAAATATTCAAGGAGCGAGAAAAAGCGTATGCAACAGAGGCTACCAGCTGTTGCCAAAAAAACAAGTTTAACAAGTTTTTTACCAGTCCACCCATTAAAGTATGTTTCAAGATCGTGGTAATATCCTTTCCATGACTTTCCACCAGTATTTTCATGAGAATAAAAAAGTTGTCTAAACTTTTCAGTACTTAGTCTGTAGCACTTAAGCAAAAGAGATTTAACATAGTCATAATTTTCTGACAGTTCTGCTGGTTCTCTCATTATCATTTGGACAATTTCACTTGGTAACTGGTTAATTAAACAAGCCATTCACAATGTACTTGGCATTTGTACTCTTTTCATTACTCTCTCGAAATGTACTAAATAATGGCTGATATCCTCATTACTCGTAGAAAACTTTCTCAGTTGTGACTGCCAATCAACTTTTGGCACCGATGTTATTACTTCAGTTTCGACTACTTCTGAAGTTTTAGGAGCAATATCTAACTTCTTGAGTTCCAATTCATGTTCCCGATCGGCTTTTTCTTTTTCCAATGCATGTTCGCGATCGTTTTTTTCTTTCTGTTCTTGACCAAGGCGCTCGGCGTCTTCAACCAAATTTTCGACCATTCCTCGAACCATTTCTTCATCGTATTTCTCGCTATTCACTATTAACTTTCTCAAGTCAGGGATTTTCAAAGTAGTAGACGAAACATCTTCAGACAACTCATTAGCTACGTAACGTAACTGATCTTTACGAAGTCGCTATAAAAATGCCATTTTAAACTCAAAACTAATTATAGTTGCCTGTTTATCCCACTCCTGATAATGTAAGAAACAACTTTCAAAAGCGAAACAAAACAAACGCAGTTCATTTACTGTTTACTTTTATTAAATTTTACGCACACCGTTATTCTAAAAACTCAAAATCTATATCGTACACAAGAACTGCTGTTGCCAAAACATGTAATACTAAATATGTAATAAGAATATAATTAATGTTCACGTTCACACTTTTACACCAGCTTATTGAAAAAATCACGCCTTGCCAAATTGGTCAGCTTAAGGCTCCTATACTATCAGAGCTGACCTATCAAGCAATATTGGAGCAAAAAAGTTCACAAGTTAACGTTATGTTAGTATTGTGCTTATGTTAGCTCTTAGGAGCAAAAATAGATGATGAGTCGGCCTGTCTAATTCAGGGGCTCTAGGTCAGCTCATATCAGCAGAATACCTGACGTCGCCATTGATCCAGACTTTTTTCAGATCATCATCCAAAATTTGTCATGGTCCGTATGCATCACCATTAGGACTGGGCGATATTAGAAATTATATATCGTGATATATCGTCAGTTTTGCATCGCGATATAGCGATGTATCGCGATATAGTATTTTTGAATTTCATTTACTTTAAGGCACAGAAAGTCAGATTTCTATCAAGACTTCATACGCATATTGATTTAAATCAATTTATAAATTTGAAAATATATATGTTT
>NC_092211.1:90970023-90976931 GCF_043381705.1 Parasteatoda tepidariorum | reverse complement strand
TACCTGCAGTGCCGATATAGGCGTTAAATCGATATGTCGCGATATATCGATTTATAGCCCAGTCCTAATCACCATACATGTCTGTTTGAAAATGCACTAACGATATCCTGGAGAATTGACTGCTGAGACTATCACTGGTTTTTTCACCATTAAATAAAATTCTCATTTCAAATCATAAGCGCAAATCTGATTTAAACACTTAAATACATAAATTAAAATTCAAACTGAAAGCGTTACAACGCGTGCAGGGTACAGCTAGTAACTAATAAATCATGTTTTATTACCAACCTTTTTTACAGTTTCCTTTTCTAAGTATTGCATGGTTTGTCAAAACGAGTTCGGTACTTATTAGTTATATAAAAATGTTCACTTTATTTTTGTACACACGTTTTTACTGTTTGTGTCGAGCTTTTACTCTATAAGTGTCACTCAATGTTAGTTTTATGAGTTAAAATTAAGCATCATATTATTTTAATAGCAATCTGTTTTCACCTTATGTTCGTTCGAAATAACGCTATTTAAGGAAGTAGAATAACAGATCGGTCATAAAAATTGTTGCAAAGTCAGGAGAGTAGTTGCCATTTGATCGTAAAATAGAACCGAAAATATTTTCCACCCCATTTTCTGAAGGAGGGAAAGAACATACTTTATGAACTCACATTACGTTTTTTGATTCATGCTCACTTTGGCAGGGAATTGTGTGGATAGTTAAATCGGGGCATATATTATGAGTGGAAAAAAGGATCTTCAAAACATCAAGGAAATAACCTTTGTTTAAATAATACCGAACTGTTTTTTTTTATTTATTTCATTTCATCATTCATTTTGGAAAAAGTTAATTTAAAAAGTGGACAATTTAGGTCAACTTTCACAATAATACAAATAAGAATACATGAAAGAATCTAATATAAGTATGAAAATTGAATTAAAGAAAAACGAGGGCCGGAATTTAAGTAAAATATACTCAAGATAGAAAAGTGCTATAAGCAGCTAAAATCGAAATTGTCTTAAGCAAACAATTTACATAAAAATGTAACAATTTAAATTTAAACAAAACAAATTTTAAAGATACGCATGTTAACCATAAACAGTACTACATTAGGGAGCTGGCAAGGCAGTGTGTCCCTGATGAAGTACTGCTTTTGCTAACATGCGTATCTTTAAAATTTGTTTTGTTTAAATTGATACATTTTTATTTAAATACTTAAAAGAAATCATATCATGATCATAAATTATCAAATTGGTACTTATTTTAGGGAAAATTTTCCGACTTCACTTTCTCAATGCTGCTGACGAGATATCTTGAAAAATCCCGCAAAAAACGCACTCTTTCTGACCCTCCTCTTTGAGGGAGGAAGCTTAGTTCATTTATATTGAGTCATTATCAAAGCGATTAAAACAAAAACACCTTTTCTGACAATTTTTCCTCCAAATACTAGACTAAAGTGGTCTTGGGAACAACTGTAGTGTTTTCTTTTATTGCAGCACTCATTTATTTTCGATTAGAAATGCAATTTTGTAAGTAATAAGAGCAGTCATAAATTGGGACCCACATATTTTCTTATAAAAAATACAATTAACGGAATTACATTTTAATTTTTACATTAACTCATCTTAATATTAATGAAGGAAATAACGAATTACCTTTTTAGTTTACGTGTTAATAATGCAGTAGTCGAAAAAAATACATTTTTTTTGTAGTTGACTACAACTACTATTTTTTTTAAAAAATGAAATGACTACACACTATTTACGAAATGTATCCCTTTTTCACTATGTTTAGAAGACAAACTTTCCTGGCGAACTCGAACCACACTCAAGTGCAAAATGATTTTGAAGAAAAAATTGTCTTTGAACATGAGGAATCATCAAGAATTACTTATTCGTGTTTACATGAGCCAATTTGTTATTCCATAAAATTTTTTACGAATTTGTTCATTTAACCCTGAACTTCCTTCCTCAATAACGAATATATAATTTAAGATATGCAAGGAAATTATCAAATATTCTCGAGTTTGTTAAATGTTCTTTTATTTCCCTTAAGAGAAATAAAATACATCGAAAATTTCAGAGAAAATATGACATTCAAATAACATCAATGTTTCAGGAGTTTACATTCGCACTTGAAAGTGATAAATTAGCTATTATTGGTAATAGCAAGTATAAATATTAGAAATACATAATTCTAAATATCTAATTCTTATTAACGCTTAACCACAGGAGCATTGACGGCCCGAAGATATGCACTAAGCAGATTCGAAAAATCAGCTGCGTTTAAACCTATTTTTTTTCTACTAAACTAAAGTTAAAAGTAACTGCCTGGAATTGCTACGAACAACTGCTTTTTTGTTCCCAACACTACCCCACTTTTTTTTTTTAGAAGTAGCATATTATTCTACAAACTAGGAAGAAAGTAGCGTTTACAGTAGTTTCACAACTTGTACATCCGACCACTAAATTTATTAAATAAGTCTTATTGAAATTGAATCTATTGTTCTATCAAAATTAAAATTTTTCGCTTATTCAAAAACGTGAGGTAAAGTTTTGTTTCGTCCGAGCTGTCTTATTAAGGATTTTAGTTTTTTTTAAATATTTATTTCTTATAAGTCTTTATTTTTTGTTTGAACAAAGTTGCATGGAGAAACTTACACACCCCACTTACAGACTTTAACTACAATACAAATTTTAGCGAAATAGATTGAATAATTTTAGAATTGAATAATCTTAGAATTAAAGTTTAACAATACGATTTTTTTAAAATTTTATTATTCTGACATAATTAGACTGATTTCTTTCACATTTTGTATTTTGTCATTTAAAATGACATAGTTTGAAATGGTGTAAAAATTCGTCAATCTTACAATTCAAAAACGTTTCGAGTATTAGCAAAATAAATAATTATTGAGAATTATTTTTTTCATGGAATTATCTTGGAATTACAATTGCGCTCCAAAATTTTTCGATTTGCTTTAAATCTTCCCCAGATATGGCGAAATATGAAATTAGCATCAAGAAGATCGAACTTTCGATGTGGATACTTTCCAGATTTTGTGGGATCTTCCTGTTAAACAAAAAGGGATATCCTTTCAGTGAAAGTACGTTTCTGTCTTTGATTTGATAATTAAAAATATGATCTGCAGTAATTGATTAGCATGTTTGAGGTCATTCCTTTAAACCAACAAGATATGAGTTCAATTAGATGAGAGATAATAAGATGTGAAACATCCGATTCATAGAACACAAGCTATGTCTCTTTTTGCTCACTGTATATTATGGCACGGGATTTCATAACATTGAATGGATGCGTAATTAACATATTTTCAATAGTTGGTAATAAGATCCTTGTCTTCGTCTTACCTATTTTCCGCAAGCATTTTTACTTCTTTCCCTCCTACTTTTATAATCAATTTCTGAAGTAAGAAAGTATATTTCCTCTGCCTGTAATTCCTTTTTCCCCGCTGGCATACACGTAATAAAGTTTTTGATAAACACGCCCCGAATTCCATTAGTGGCTCCTTGCAGATGTGTTCCAAGAGAAGATCACTCAAACCTAGTTTTAATTAGCGAGTCGATTTAACTACATCCGATCCTTAACAAACGTCTTTTAAGCAACGTCCTTTCCTTAACCGTCTTCTTTATTAAAAGCTTTTGTTTAGAAAGGCTTGAAATTCGTTAGAAACTCAATAAAGTGTTTGGTACTTGAGGAACGATATTTTGTAGCATTGGTTTGGGTCAATTCATTTGAATCTGACTCTTGAGAAAAAATGAAAGTCGTTCATAAGATTAAAAAAAAAATGTCTTAAGGCGAACTTCTTTTTTCACCTTTTTAGTTATATCTTTTCCGTATCGAACAGTTTCGTCTATAGAAGAGATTCCAAAACTTTTTCAAGTGGTGTCACTGAACCAGGAGTCTTAGATATAATATTTAGTATGTAATACGGTATCTGCCTTTTAATGTGATCGCATCGGTATCTGTAATAATATATGCACTAAAAAGCAAAATGAATGGAGACTTATTCATTATGGGGAACCATAAGAAGTCGTCATACTATTATTAATACCAATAATGCTTAATTTTGGTATTACGTATTATTGGTATTAGGGTTGGTGCAGTTTTAATAGGAACCAAGTATAAGAGTAGATACTGAGTAAATGCGGTGCCTGCAAATTTCTGAGTAAATTTGGTGCCTGTTACATTTGTATCAATCCTGTGAATTTTTATGATATACTAGGGGGCAATGCCCCCTGTTCGCTACCGCTCACCAACCCCAATGATTGCTTCGCAATAATTGCTTTTTCTTGGCAGAAAACAGTTTTCCCACTAAAGTTAAAAATATTCACTAAACATGTATGTACTAAAAGGAATTCTGTTTACTTACGCTTTTGCGCCTCTACTTCCCACGTCTAAATATTACTATCTATTAGTATTATAAACATTTAGATCTCTTGGTGAACATAAGTGATTTTTTTAATCATCAATTTTTTAAATAACATTTATGCTTGTATTCTTAATACATTATATTGTTCAAACAAATTTGATGAGTTCTCAACCATAATTTAAAATTTTCGCTAATAATAGCAGTACTGAAAAATAACTTTAAGTTAGGGATACAAAAATATTTAAAGGAAAACAATACCTTTACGACTTTTGTTAATTTTATGCTGATGACAGCCTACACAATAAGGAAATGAATGGGGGGAAACTGGATCCTACCACGTGATTTTCTGGCCAATAAAAATAAGCCGACAACAATGGAAAACTGCGGCACCATCATTAGAATTTTATATATAGTAAGATACTACGATATTTTTATGATATATACTACGGAAATAGATTTTTTTAAGGTCTCCCGAATAAGTGCAGAGTATAAGTACCGAAGATATAAGTACAGGAGAAAGTAGTTTGATTGCGGTAAATTTTAAATATCATGAATTACCTCGAGCAACAGCATTTCAATAATAGTTTGTCAACTTTTTATGCTCTCATAAATGAATTAGCAACATTTTTCCGTTAATTTTGCTTTTTAGTATAAAACTTATTATTTTGCTTCAATTAGTAACGATTACTAAAATTATTTCTTATTGATGTCAATAATAATGGTGTTTTTTAATGTTTATCCCCAAATGAATTAGTTCGATTCTCGCTTTTGCTTTTGCTATTTAGTACAATTTTCTTTTGACTTCAATTATCACTGATTTCGATTTTTTTTAGTTTTATTGCAGCACGTTTTGAAAATATAACTTTGAACAAAATAAACAAGTGATTTCAGATAACCTTAGAAATGTTAATTTGGTTACTTAGTTCGCCGATGCTACCAAGATCTAGTTTATCATTCAGATAACCTGGCGTAACAAATAAAAAATAATTAAGTTTAACCGAGCGCGCAATAAACAACTATTTTGATTAGAGTTATTAGTTTGCAACTATCACTGATGTTACTTTTAAAATATTTGGACAAAATCGAATTTTCTATAATCAATTTTAAAACAATGGCTTCCGTTAAGCTAATTTCTTTTTTTTTTTCAAGAAATGTCTCTGTATTAAAATACATAATTGAGAAATCAAAAATCGGTCTTCGCAATTTGTTTACATTTGTACTCATTCGAATCATTACTTCATTACTTATCATTAGTTTCATGTTGGATCTCGTATTCTGAGAGCGTCTGGTAAACCCACAATTTGGTATACACACACACTAATTCTTTATTTCACAACATTGTTATCAGTTTCTGAAAAATATACATTTATTGCTGACTTGCTATTATTAAATGTGAATAATTCAAATTTTTAATTTTCTCAACAATTTACTAGGTGTCATTAATTTTCCTGGCAAAGCTCTACACTATATATGATAGAAAAAATTGTTACCGTCACGTGGGGCTACTTTGTGCAGGATTTCGCAGTTTTTGAACTTTGACATGTAAAAAAACTATGTTAACTCAAACTTTAGTAAAATTTATCGAAATTATATTCATAACTGGACTCAGACGAGTGAATTTGATTAATATTGGCATTATTTGTATGTAATATTTACAAATAATAAGTCAAAACATACCTTGCACAAAGTAGCCCCCAAGTGAGTGCAGCGATAGGAATTCAGTTTAATAATCATGTTTTTAGTAAAATATTGATATAAAATTGTTAAAAAAGTTAAATGTTGACATTTTTAATAACAAAAACATCAAGATATGTAAAGATATTAGTTTGAAAATAATTTTCAGTGTTAAAAAACCATTTTTTATGCAGAATTTTTTCTTAAAAAGAATGTTTATTTCAAAACATTTGAGCTTAAACAAAAGGAAACCATATACATTTTTGAACATTGAAATGGAGAAAATTTCAAAAATAATAATTATTACATGTTCATTAGCATTTATAATATTGATAAATTTGAACATAACATGCTTGAATGAACATGACAGAACTTTCTCTTCGGTTTCTGTTAAATCGTTTGATTAATTCATTAGAAAAATCTTTGTAGAAGAAAAATAATAGTTTACCAGCACGTTTCACGTGTTTCTTGTGAATTTTATTAGAGATAGTATTTCTGTGGATTTTGTACTTCTGAGAAGCTTCTGCAATCGACATACCCTCAGCAACTGCTAGAAACATTGTTGCAGCTTTTCTAAAGTGTAATCACGGTAGTTTCTCGTTCCGAGTATTTTTTTTATAACGTCTGACAATTTTTCTGTCTTAAAAAAAAAACGAGTAAAACTTTGCACAAAGTAGCCCCACAGTGCATTTTTTTTCATTTTCCGTTTATTTGTTATTAATTTTAAATTTTTTTTAACGCTAACATGATATAATTGTTTATTAATATATAAATAAAGAATTTTGCACTTACGACAATTGTTTTATCAACGTCTTTGCATTTCACAGCTAAAGTTTCCACGCACACTTTTCGACA
>NC_092211.1:90894341-90969658 GCF_043381705.1 Parasteatoda tepidariorum | reverse complement strand
GGCGCTCGGCTTTTTCTTTCTCTTCTTGACGAAGGCGCTCGGCGTCTTCAACTAAATTTTCTACCATTCCTCGAACCATTTCTTCATCGTATTTCTCGCTATTCAATATTAACTTTCTCAAGTCAGGGATTTTCAAAGTAGTAGACGAAACATCTTCAGACAACTCATTAGCTACGTAACGTAACTGATCTTTACGAAGTCGCTATAAAAATGCCATTTTAAACTCAAAACTAATTATAGTTGCCTGTTTATCCCACTCCTGATAATGTAAGAAACAACTTTCAAAAGCGAAACAAAACAAACGCAGTTCATTTACTGTTTACTTTTATTAAATTTTACGCACACCGTTATTCTAAAAACTCAAAATCTATATCGTACACAAGAACTGCTGTTGCCAAAACATGGAATACTAAATATGTAATAAGAATATAATTAATGTTCACGTTCACACTTTTACACCAGCTTATTGAAAAAATCAGGCCTTGCCAAATTGGTCAGCTTAAGGCTCCTATACTATCAGAGCTGACCTGGAAAGTATGGGAAATATTTATGAGATAGTTGAAGCAAAAGAAAACTCTACTTGAAGTCTTTATTTACGTGCTTCGAGTACCCTAGGTAACTATTTTGACGGAATTTTATGTTTTTAGTTGTATTCACAGTGAAATTGGGCTTATAAACAATTGGTCTATGATGGCTGAACAAGTCCCATAACAAGCAACTTTAATTATTTTCAATGGTTATAACACAAATAATATTTATCACAATTAAAGCTATTACTCTTTTCTGTTGCTATTCTGCAACATTTCAACAAAATAAACATTTGATGATGTTTCAAAAGGAAAAGTATCAGAACAAATGGCTGACACTTTAGAAGATTTCTTAAATAAAAAATCAATTGCTTGAAAATAAAACAAAATATTTAGAAGGGTCAATAGATTTCTCATACATATATGTATTTATTTTATCATTATTATTCGTTTTCACATACATACAAAAATTCAGGAGAAATGTAGCTTTGTAAATTAGTAATATAACTATTGATTCCCCCTACCAGAGAGGAACAGAGGTCCATCCTAAACAAATGATACTAATATGAATACTGATTATTTGAATTTTAAACAAAAGTTCAGAGGTTTAAAAAAGGCACTCATTATACATACGTTTCCTAAGTTGTGTCTTTAAGAAAAAAAAAATCACAAATTTTGAAAATCTCTTCAACGGGAATTTTTAAGTTCCATAGGACTGCTGCTGGAAAAAAAAAGTTAGTTGGCTAGATTTTTTTGATAATTTGCTCAAGAGATAATGTCTACACAAAGTAACAAACAATCAGACTGAGAGAGAAACTCTTTGATTTGGTGTTTTTCTAGTTACTCACACACTCTTCAAAAATCCTAAATTATTAAAAATTAATTAATCTAAAATTATTATTAAAGTTCTCTATACCTATGTTGGGCGGAAGACCAAAAAATAACAAATATGAAAAACCAAGCTTTGAGCAATGAGACGTTCTCATTAATTAATACCTACCTACATTAGTATAATTTTAAAACTAATTCTGGAAATAATCATTTGTCGTATATAACATTTTACATAATTGTTTACTATTTGAAAATAAAAAAAAAGAATTTACCTAATAACGACAGAAACATTTCATCTTAAAAATTCTATTATTTTATTTATAAAATATTTGAGAAAGAAACTGATCAATTCAAGATGAGATAGTCTTGTCCTAACATTTTTTTTGTTTCATAAGCACTAAATTTGAACTATTTAATAAAGTATCTAACTAAATTTCCTCCCATAAATTACATTGTTCAATAGGTTTACCCACCCTTTTAACAACTCAGAGGTAACCACCAGAAACAAGCTGACTAGACTGAAATGGTTTCAGTTAATTGACATACTTTTAATTACATTTTCCAATAATTTCTTAAAAACACAGCCTTTTATAATTATCAGTTTCATTAAACTTTCAAACAAAGTAATTCAATGAAATATAATGTCTGAATCAAATATAAAATTATTACAGACGAAAGGTTTATCAAAAAGTTTTATTTGTAGTTTGCTTTAAAGTACAATATAATTCATACTCAGGCATAGTATCAAACATTTTTAAATAATTTACAAAACAAACTGTTAGAGTTTTGATAAAAATTTATTGTTTTTGTATTTAGTACTACTTAAGCCAGTGAACCGGGCTAATGACTGAAACTTATTGAGTGACTAATGTCCGAAAATTTTTGTGACACTTGGATAAGAATTTTATTGGAATTGTTTTAGTTTACTAGTTATCTCTTAAATTTGCAATGCTAATTGACGCGTGTTTTTTTTTTAACAAATTCAATATAGAAAAAGGAAAAAAAAGTATTGTAATGCTATAATGAAAAGAACTGATTTCTCCCAAAAAATGAATAAGGGGATTTCATCATCTAGTTCAGTGACATCATCTAAGAAAGGTTTCAGATTAGTTCGATAAATGTTTAGTTTCATCGAACTTTTTTGTACCATCCTTTCTAGACTTGAACATACATACAATGGATTTCTTTTTGCTAACAGTCTCTATATTTAAAAAAAAATTTCTTAATAGTATCTGAAAATAAGCTTTATTCATTTTAAGTTTATAGAACAAAGAAGTGACACTATGAACTTTACAATTTTAGATTCTATTTATTTTTTTTTGCACAATTGGTGCTTTAAGCCGGACAAATTTTTTACCAATTCAGTTAAATGTTTATTAAAATAAAACAGTTTTGATCACTATTAATCCCATTCTTGAATAGTTCATAAAAACATGCTAAATAGTATATTGCATAAATTTTAATAATTCAATAAAATGTTTACAAATTTATAAATTTATGAATTTCAATAATTCAATTTCATGCTAAATATCAATTAAATGTTTTCATTCAATAGCCATGTGTTAAAATACGATAATTATAGAAATAATTAAAACTTAAATGCAAGTGAGTCTTAGATTTAATTTTTTATGTCACGAAGAGAAAATATTTTCCACGCCGAATCGTTACTATTAAGGTTCAATATGTAAAAAGTATTTGCGGTTCAAAATCAAAATTTGACTGCGTTAATAAAGTACTGATAATCCAAGCTAAATGGACCAATGCCAATTCGGATTATTGAAAACTTAGATTAAGAGGATTTTCCTCTCTTCATTTGGATACATTGAAAATACCGATTGTTTAGTTGAAGAAACAACAAGTTCTAATAAAAAGAAATTTATTCACGAAATCTTACTTTTATAAATTTTTGGAAAGAAAGTATTTATTGTAGTTTGCTTTTGAGTTGACAGTCTAATTCGTCATCACACCAGCTTTTTAAAAATCCGGTTGTTCAAAGAAACAATAGATAAATTATTATATTCTTTTCAATATTTGAAACTTCAGTGTCACCAATATGTGGATGGTATTCGTTACTAACATGACCATTTCTTTTTGATTCATCGTCAGTGATTTCAACTTCTCTACTTTTTTCAATGCAACTATAGGTTGCATCTTCGCATCCGGGTGATTCTAAAAATTCATATTTGATATCGCTAATCTCTGTGTTTATTAATTTCTTTCTTTTTTTGCGTTTTCTTTCAGTCAAAATACTTTTTATGACTATTCATCATTTGGTGTTAAACATTTCGATTACGTACAATTTTATATATGACCTGCAACATTCATGATTTTCAATCTCACGAAGCTTGGTTCCCTCGAATTAAGCAGAACTGGAAATATCTACTGAATTTCTAAATATATTAAAAATGGAATAAGAGCAACTTTTGTTGAAAACATTTTTAGCGAAAAGTAAATTTGAAAATTAATTTAAAAAAGAAATAAAACATAAAGTTTGGATTAATATTAAAAAAATTGACTTGATTTTCCCCCCAACTGAAACGAGAAGGCATTAACAAAAAATTCATTATTCTCAAATTTCTTTCAAAATAACAGAAAAAGTAATAGTGTCTTTTTCAAAAAAAAAAGAAGGAAAAAAAGTGACAAATACTTCAATTCAGAGCGGTGGTGACTCAGGGGACAGAACGTTCGCCTACCAATGAGGTGAACCGGGTTCAAATCCCAGCGATAGCTGATCGATTCGAAATCTGCACCAGCCTCGCATGAACCACAGTGCTGACGTAAAATATCCTCAGTGGTGGACGGATCATGGGTAAGAGTCCACTTGCTGTCAGACTAACAGCGGGAGGTTTTCGCGGTTTTCCCCTCCATTACGCAAATACGGGTTAGTTCCTTCAAAAAATCCTCCATTTCTCCCAATACGCAATCCAGGAGTTCCCTTGTCTTCTGGATCGGGTTAAAAATGACAAGGCTACGAGTTGAACATTAGTAGTCGTATACCCAAAATTCTGTCAGCTGCTCAACGACGGTTATAAACTAAACTAAAATAAAATAGTTAAATTCTATGAATTGTTTTCCTGTAATGGGTGCTTGAGCTTCCCCTCTTGCATTTCAAAAACAATTAAGTAAAAGGATTTGAGCACATACTCACTGATTAATGCTATCAAGTCGTAAAGAGTCAAAATGTTTCGTGTCGCTCTGAATCCTATTTTTACATATTTTACTATCTGTTTGAAATAGGAATGTCTCGTTTCAAATTGAAAGAAATAATGTCTGATGAATCACCCAAAATTAAATGTATGCTTTGGTTTGATATGTTTAGTTGCAAATAATCCTTTGAATCCGATTGTAACAGGCTTACAAAGCTTAGCGTAAAAGAAAGGGCAAAAAATTAACTGCAGTGGCCAAATTATTAGACACACTGTAAGATTCTATGTAAAATTTTAATTGTCAGGTAATACTATGCACCTTTTATTTGTTTATTATTATTTGTTTTTATGAGACTGAAACCTGTTTGCACTTGTTTACGTTAATGTATCAATTGGCTAAATTGGACGATATGAACTTGACGATGGGATAAATGAGACGATATATAGAATATTTATTATATAAAGCATTATATTATAATAATTGGATCCAATTATGAGACACACTGTAGTGATTTAATAATGAAATGATTTGCACGAGTTTGTATGCAATACTTTCATACTTAAACATAGATGTCATGGGTTTTTATTTTTTTGTTTTTAACCTATTGCATATTACAATGTTAACCAATTTATACAGGAGCGTAAACAAATAGAAACCGATTTCATCCGAGTGTATAGTATCACCTGATCATTATAATATTATATAGAATCTTATAATGCGTCGAATAATATGGCCTGTATATTTAAATGCATCAAAAATTCCATATGAATTATCGCCTGAAACTCTTAAGGCCAATTAGAAAAGGTAACATTCCTAGGAGAGTACCTATTTTCTGCTGCCTTGCAAATTATTCCATTTTTTTTAAAGGTTTATTCTACTTAATTGTTTTTAATATCAGCATGGAAAAGAATGAATTCTCTGATTTTAATGTAAAATGCCTAACTGAGATCAATTAATTTAAAACTGTCTCAACTCCATACGGAACCCACTCCCTCTAAGCATGCATAGGCATCAGGTGGCAGACCTGTTATAACGTGAAAACTAGGAATGTCCATCAAAGGTGCTGAATACTAAATGAATGAAGCAAATTGGCGTCTTCTTTGGCCTGCAGGATAGTTTCTTCATAATGATCAATTGTTCTTTTAGAAAATTCCATTGGGAGAAATTTTTTTTGGATGTCAATTACTGCATACATGCTTCACATTTGGCTAAAAACTATTTGTAAAGCTCTCAAAAAAAATTCTTCCCAGATTATGTCGACGAAAGAAGGCAAAACCTTTGATTTTTAAAAAAACCTTTGATCGGAACAGAAATCCTAACATATGACTAAGCGTTTAAATCACGAACAAGAAACTGTAGAATTATGTAGAGGTCAAATTTTTTTAAGATCTTCAGCCCGTCACTTAGAAAAAGGAAGAGAGGATCTCGATTCTGGTTCTACGTTAGTGTACGTTGCACTCAAATTAATGAACTTTACTTCCAAATTATTGAAATAAAAAAAAGTGTAAATTTAAATGAGTCAAAATAGAAAAAAAAAATTTGGGGGGTCATTTTACTTTACCAAAAAAAAAAGTATTTGAAAAATTTTACATTTGTTCAGCCGTAGATGAATAACTTAACAATAACTTGTTCGAAGAAATCTTTTCTTATTTGTTATTTGTCGATCTGTAATGCATGAGCTCTGAAACTCCTGGTTAGCTCCATTTCGTATAACGTGTTTACTTTAGCTTTTATGCGAGCTTCAGGGCGCATAGTTCCTTTTCCCAGCTACTTTGGAAGTTCCAGCATGTATTAGGTCTGTTTCGATTTTAAAGTTTTTATTAAATAGTTTATTTTGGCAATTTAGTAGTCGATTGCCTGTGTTAGTTTAATTCATGTTTGCTTTCCCCCACAAATTTGGTTCGTCGAGCAAGAGCCATCGAAATTAAATTTTTGTTAGGGCTTTGAATTACTTTTCATGAGTTTTCAATATACCAAAATTATCAGAAGAGCTACTTAAGCTGAAAAGAGTAGTTAAAAGTAAAGTTACTAGGGTAACTAATTCCATCTCTGACCTGTTGCAAGATACTTAACTTAACGCCCCCACATTCTGATATATGTTTACGTCAAATAAGTGAACTTAATTTGGAAGTTTCGAATCTTTTCAAAGACATCTTAATTGTTTGCTACGAAGAAAATTATTCAGGTTACGAAACTGAGCTTTTCGACTTACTGAAAAAATTAGACAGTTTTGAATTGTCTTTGATGGGAATTATAAATCGACTATGCCAACTTTCATCTATCAAAACGTACCTCAAGACAGAATCGAGTTAACATGTCTTATATACTAGTGATCTGGTATTTAATATTTATATGGTGGTAGTTAACGCCACATTACTCCCCTTCCAGAATTTTATCTGTGATAGAATTCGATGAACGATTACCACAAGTTGATTCATGCTGTAATATATTTAGTTAATTTTGCTCATTATATTTCCTTCATTTTTTTTGTAGCATTTCGCTCTTAATTTTTTTTTATTTTTATATTTTTCCTTCATTATTTTGTTTATACCATTTCGCTCATTTTTTTAAAATATTATTTATAACCGGGAGACTTTATTTACTTCACCGGATCTTTTTTTCTTCTCTTCTTTGAGCAGTTTATATTAAGCAAATCAACTGTTTATTGTGGATTATCCATCACGTTAGCAAGTTCATATCACGTCCAGGTCACCAATGTGGGGAATTATAAATCGACTATGCCAACCTTCATCTATCAAAAGGTACCTCAAGATAGAATCGAGTTAACATGTCTTAGATACACTAGTGATCTGGTATTTAATATTTGTAGTATTAGTTACGCCAAATCTTTAAGGAAACGAGGTAGTAATTTGACAAACTCACGATCTCAAACTTCGGTTTAAGCTGAAATTCCAAAAGTTTACATCAATCTTCCAAAGCTGGACTTACTTACTTTTTCAGGTGATTTATTTTCATGGATATCATTATTTTCAGCTACTGTACGCAATAATGCATTATTATCGAATTCTCAAAAATCGCAGTATCTGAAATTATCAGTTAAAGGCGAAGCACTACCGCTAATCAATTCTATAGATACAAGTTTCAGATGCAAACTTTGAAAAAGCGTGGAACGCACTCACTTATAGGTATCACAGTGAAGTCGATTTAGTTTATTGTCATTTTTGATAAATTATTCACGCAACCCAGTTGCAAATTGAATCCGCTGAATATTTAAGGAAACTTCTGGATTTATCAACTGAATGCTTAGACAATTTACGAATCTTAAACCAACTAGTTGATAACTGGGATTCAATCTTGGTTTTTTCATTAAGAAGGAAAATTGATAGCGTCTCATTGAAAGAATAGGAATTGAGACAGACGGAGGGAAAGATGCCGACTTTTAAAGAATTTCGGTCTTTCTTAGAAATGAGGACACGTGCTCTTGAATCGACAAGCATGCTACTTCAAAAACCGAAAGTGAGCGTTGAAAAAGCGATGATTTTCAAGACTCAAATTTCTCCAAGCAGATTGAAATGTTGCATATTCTGCGATGGATCACCTAGTACCTATAGATGTGATAAATTTCTTGCTAAATCAGTTCAAGTAAGAAAGACTTTCGTTTTTAAAAGAAAACTTTGTTTTAATTGTTTGAAATTAGGACATAGTGAATTGTAAAAGCAAACACTGCAACTTTTACTTAGAAAAGCATCGTAGTTTGTTGCATCAAGAAGTTGAGGATTCGAACTTAGCGTCTGTTGAAAATTCTGAAATAAAATACTCTGCTCATTATTCAACACGGGAGAAATTTGATTGTAGCATCCCTCCAACTGCCATAGTTAGGATTTTTGATTCTTCTGGAATTAGTGTTGATTGCCGAGCACTTATACAACTCCAATTCAAAATATTAGAATAATGATAAATAAAGCACATAGTGGTTTGAGATATGCATTTATTTTGGTAAAAATGAATACCTGAGAATTTTGAAGTGTGTTATCACATTCTACATGTTTTGTAGATGAACATAACATAAATAAATTATTATGATATTGCAAAAGTTTTTACAATGAATTTTTTCTAAAAATTCAAAAAATTAGAATAATTTTCACAGTGGTTCAAAAAATTAGAATAACATGAACAAAAATAGCATAATTCATTTAAATGAAATCTGCATGAATAGTTAATACTTAGTGGCATCTCCCTTAGCTTTAATAACGTCACGCAAACGATTTTGCATACGATGCACTACTTTTTTGCAGTCATCTTTGCTGATAGTTGCCCAAACGGATTTCACGCTTTCTATGAGTTCATTTTTGTCCTTTGGAGCTAAATCCTGAAGGCGTTTCTTCATTAAACCCCATATATTCTCGATGGGGTTCAAATCGGGTGAATTGGCCGGCCAAGGAAGTAATTTGACTTTATTGTTAGTAAGCCAAGTAGTGGTGGCGTTTGACGTGTGGCAAGATGCAGAGTCTTGTTGGAAGATAAAGTCATCCTCAAATAGATCTTCCGATGACGGAATCATAAAATGTTCAAGTACCTCCTTGTATACTTCAGAATTTACCCTTCCTTTCAAAATGCACAGCTTTCCTAAGCCCTCAGCACCCATACACCCCCAAATCATTACAGAAGTGCTAAACTTCACTGAGCGTTTCAAGCAATCTGTGGTAAAAGCTTCTTGCTTGCAACGCCAAACATGGACACCCTGATGACCGTGGGAAACGCAAAACATCGATTCATCGCTAAAGAGTACGTTATTCCAGTCCTGAATACCCCATTGCAATCTGTCTTTGCACCACCTCACTCTGGCTCGTTTTTGCTTGCGTGTAAGTAGCGGCTTTTTCTTGGGCACACGTGATGTAAAATCAAGTTCATGGAGTCGTCGTAGTGTGGTAGATGTTGAGGCATCCACTCCTTGTTCTCTCCACTTTCTACTTATGAATCTCAAGCTCTTGAAGCGATTTTTAGTGACGACACGTTTCGGCATTCTGTCTTGTCTCAGTGTGGTTATTCGTTTACGACCACTATTTGAGCGATTATTATTAAAACTTTGATTTGTAGAATAATCTTTTAAAATTTTACTTTCAGTTCCTTGAGAGCAATTCACTTTTTTGGCAATCATTTGTTGACTAATTCCCTCATTGCGTAGAGTCACAATCGCTGTCTTGGTAGTGTCCGGTATGTCTTTCGTTCGACCCATTTTAACTCCCAACTAACTAAATCTGATTTTCAAACCAGCCTTTATACGCGTACTAGCTCTACAGTGGCGCAACTTATGCAAATTTTATGATTAGCGTTGACCAATCACACAATTTTACAGATATTCTAATATTTTGAATCGCCTCTGGAAATATTTTAATATTTTGAAAAATTTCAATATTTTTTTATAAAATCTATAACACTTCTTTAGGCGCGTGTGAACAATAATATCATACGTCAACTAATTGTGGACGGTTAATAATTTTTCCGTTCGCCACCGTTGTTTATTTTTAAAGATATCACGCATTTTATAAGGTAATACAATGCCGTTTTTGGTTATTCTAATATTTTGAATTGGACTCTGGATCTGAATCGAGTTTTATCAGCTCAACGTTTGCGTTTAAAAAAGATAACGCAAATATATCTTTGTCAAGTTTATCAGCGAAACTCATGACCAAAGTTAAAAACTTTGTAAATGTTACAATTGGCTCGAGACTGGATCCTAACTTTTGTTTAAATATATCTACGTTAGTTCTTTCGAAGGTAACAAGCCTCAATACAAACTTGACTTTAACGAGTTTACCTACTTCAAAGGATTTAAACTTGCTGAACCAAATTTCAATCAGCCAAGCAAGTTAGACTTCCTGTTAGGAGCATATGCAGTTCCTAATGTTTTTCTTAGCGAAAAGCATAAACCAGCTAAGGTCAATATTCCTGCCTTCCGAACTGTATTCGGATGGGTGGTCACAGGAAAAATTAGTTTTACGTCTACAAGGCAAGTCACACATTTGCATGTTACTTGCTGTGATATCGACAAGAATTCGCAAGCCTTTTGGGAGCTTGACCATATTCCATGTAAGAAAATTCTTAGTGAATTTAAAAAGTATTGCAAAGAAATCTACCAAGAAACTACCACGAGAAATCCAGAAAGAATATTTGTTGTTAGATTACCATTTAAAAGATCAAGTCCTGAATTGAGAGCCTTAGAGAGTTGACCATTCAACGTTTGAAACGCATAGAGAGAAAATTGAAACACAACCCTGATCTAGACAGGGCGTACAACACTTTAATGTGGGAGTATATGTCCTTGGGGCATATGGAATTGGTACCTCCAGAAGAACTATTAAAACCTGTTCATGAGACCTTTTGTTTGCCACATCATGCTGTTACGAAATGTGAAGCTAGCACTACAAAATTCCGAGTGGTTTTTGACGCATCGGCTAAGTCTTCGAACGGAATATCTTTAAACGATAAGCTACTGGTCGGACCTGTAGTACAGGATACTCTTGCTTACATACTTCTTAGATTTCGCATCCACCAAGTAGCTATTGTGGCAGACATCGTAAAAAAAGATAAATAATTGAAAAAATAAAATGTTTGAATCATTTTAGTCTTTTAGGAAAAAAAGGTTTGAGTTATTTTTATCAGTCCAAATATAAATAAATACAATAAAAGGCTTGAATAAGTTTAACCTGAAAGAAAGGTTAAAAGGAAAGAAAAGAAGAAAAAAGTTTCTCCTTTTGAAGGTGTAAAATTTTTTGTAACAGAACATCTTCCTCGAAACTTATATCGCGGCACACTTCTTTAAAAGAGAAAAGCCATTGTAATTGAGTTTACCTGTGTAAAACTCAAGCTAAATTAAATTAAAGTTCTTTTTAGCATTTGGGTGATGGCGAGATGACGAAGAAGGGAGAGATTTGTGGTTTTATTCAAATGATGTCGTTAGTATTTTTCTGACACCCTCCTACACCTACAGATCTGTGAGGGAGAATAAAAGCGTTTTAGATTCTAATTTTGTTGGATTTAATTTGGGGGATAGTTAAGATGAGTTGTTATTGGCAGTCTTTTTCTGGGACTTTCGAATATAAAAACTTCGCTTTAAATTAAGAAAACAAAAAATAAGTTATTTCGAGTTAGAATAAATAAAGTGATATGCCTTCATGCTATTCAATTCATTTTAAATTCAACCCTATCGAACCAAACTTCAATCGGATTAGATCTGATTTAAGTTCAGATCAGTATCAGATACGGAATGCGAAATAAGAATGTCCTCTATTTGTTTTAAAACAGATGAGTGCGTCAATTCAAGATAAGTGATTAAATTTGCAATATTCTGAGGTAGTGAAGTCTGCTGTTTATTGGGTCTCAAAAAAGCAGGTAACATCTTTGTAACAGATAAACAGTGTTCTTCTGAGAAACCTCAGCAATTTAGATAACAAAATAATCTCATCTGAATTGAGGTATCGGCTGTAGAAACACATCTAGAAATTTCGGAACGCCAAGAGAGAAAGAAATTTCCGGCTGCAGTTAACTCTCTGCTTAATGATATTAGTACATTAGTCAGTTCAATGAATAAAAAATTATAAACACAAATAAAAATTAACTTTCAGAAATACAGTCGACCCTCGATAACGCTTAACTTGAATCTCTTTTAACATAAATAAATTTTTGACTCTCCGTCAACTTGCATATAGATATAATACTTTAAAGTATTTGTAACGTGAACGCATTTAACGTTAAATATCTTTTAAGGTGAATTCGAATGTCACTACCTTTGGAAAAATGGTTACTTTTAACGTGAGTTGAATATTTATTTTCCCCTCTGGCAGGTCTCAGAAAACTGATCATTTACTGTTCTATACTTATAAGAGTAGGTAATACTGAATGCTTTGTTGTAGTTCTGACAATTTCACTATTACAGCTGTCAAATGAAAGAGTTGTCTATTGAGGGGAAGGGAACAAGATAAGCCCTTTACAACTCAAATATGAACAAAGGTTTCTTTCCCCTCCTGGGTGTGAATGCAAAGAAGCATTTTTTTAAATGTGAAATGACAAACCCTATTTAGTTAAAAAAGGGATCTGATGTTGATGGTGATGTTCAAACTCATAATTTTTTTCTCTCCAGGTAATTTGTTCCAATTTCTTTCAAAGACTACGTTTCAAAGTCTACGTCAAGGATTATGATGTAATGGGTCCGGTTACATACTCTGATATCTGAGTAGGAGAAATAAAAAGTTCTTAAAGTGAATTAGCAAGGAAAAAAATGAAGAACCGTTGAAAATTGAAAGCTTTATTCCTCTGTTGATTGCTTACGAACCAATTTAAACTGTTCGTTCTTTTGTAATGCAAAATGAAAATTCGAATAAATTTTTGGATGCAGTTGGAAAACTTTCAGAAAGCCTGTGTGAATAAGAAACAAAAATGCGAGCTATTACCAATTATTTTGTTAGTAATCCTCTCTAGTTTGTGAAATACATAAGTTTATTTCACTAGCCACTTTTCAAAATTATTTTATTTACTTCTACAAAATAAAAAATAAAAATGTAAATTTAGAGCTGAGGAAGTTAAGCAACTAGTTGTATTCATTATGAGAATATATCGAGAAGTTATTACTCTAATATAAAAAGCAAAACTTTTATTGAAACTAAATATATATGAATTTACAAATTCATAATAGAACTTAATGCTTAAAAACGCAAATAGATAATAGAAAATATCTGCGCATTGTATGATTTTCATAAAAGTTTCTAGATTGATAACGTGAATTAATTTTAACGTGTATAATTCGTCTGATTTTCTTTAATGCCCTCATATCAAATTCCATCTCAAAATTGTATACTTTTCTAGTGGGAATCTTACATTTTTGAAATATATGGTTTGCGATACATGATTAAAAGTGTTTATTTAATATAGTTTTTTCTTCTGCCAGCAAATTTAGAGAAATCGATCTTTAATTGATCTGGAAGGATTAAAAGGGTTTCTCTTCAGCTCTTGTAATTTAGTGAATATGATCCTTTGTTTCGTCACCAAATGAAATATTTTGTCGTGATTTGACGCATTAGAGGGCAGCAGTTTTTTTTAGAAATCAAATTTACGTATCTATTCATTTTTTAGACATTTGAAATGGAGAAGTGACTAACTTCGTAAATTACAGACATTTCATAAGACAGGTTATATTATAACTAACACAATTACAAAAAGTAAATATTCTAGAATTATTTATTGTGTATATAAACAAAAAGTATTAGTCCACATTACTTCCAATTTCTCGTACACTATTCACGTATTAATTTAACTTAGGTTTCTTAAAAAAAACTGAATTTTTCTCCCTCACTTTTATAGCGAAATTTATGTCCGAGGTAACATGAAAAAGCGGGGGATCCTTCACTAGATGATAGCATTCATCCCCAATGAAAGCGTTAGATTTATTTTCATCTATTCGTGGTTTGAAAGCAAACTCTTTCACGAGCATTGAAAGAGTTCATTCTCACTGCATGCGGCAAGGGTAAAGGTATTTTCAGCTGCAATAAAATGCATCCATCAGCTCGTTTGCATGAGAAACAATGAGAATGGCTGATTGGAGAAACATCCATTAGAATGCATGAAATGGGTGTCATCTCTCTCTCCACTCTCACGGACCATCTTCATGTAATAGAAAACAAAGCATTGAAAACAATCCATTTTAACAAAGCAATTTACCAAGCACGGTACTTTTGAGGTGTGATCAAAGTAGACTTTCCAGTTAAGTAACAAAAAAAGTGGTTGCAAATTAAACGATTCTTAGCCATCACACTGCAAAATCAAAGATTGAAGATAATTCGCAAAAAATTTTTTATTTTATTTTTTTGTGATATCGCGTGTTTCGAATACCAGCGTTCTTAACAGAGAAGTTCTTTCATTCTGAATATTCTGTTAATTCATCCATAAAATGAATAGTAATGAGTATCTCCCCTGGAACAAAATTTAAATGCTACCGAAAGTAATTTAATTGCTATCTATACTATTATTTTATTTCAACGGGTACAAATTTGTTTTCAGATTAATTTTACAGATTTAAAAAAAGACATTCCTTTTAGTTGTTAAAGAAGAGCATATGTTGCTATTGAACACCGAATAGTATTATTTCGCTATTGAATAAAAGACCCTTATTTTTTGATGTCAATGAACTTCTTTTCAAGATAAAACAACTCAACGTAGAATGAATATTTTAAGTTTAAAAAAATACATTTAAGAGCCTTCAAATTATAAAGGAGTTTTGAAATGATCTTAATTAGACATCTTTCATACGAATTCGAGAACTATGAGTGAAAAAGAAAACCTTTATTTACATACCTTTATTTTTAATAAAGGTATGTAAATAAAGGTTTTCTTTTAATAACCTTTATTTTATAAACATACCTTTATTTTTGAGTTTCATTGTTTAACAGGTCAATGTCCTATTTCAGGCGATGTCAATTTTAAGATTTCGATAATTAGTTTATAAGAGTGTATTTTTTCTTAAAAGAATGATACTAAATTGACGATTGAAGAAAAATAACATTTTAACGCACCAAACCAATTTTTTTATGAAGCACAAATTTCACTTTTACGCACTTGTTTGTTTATTATTAATAAAAAATGTTCGATTTTGTCACAATCAGTGTTTTGCATTTATTGTTTTACATGAAAGACTGGTACGAGATGCGATCCCGCCAATAGTAATGGGCTGGTCTATTTATTTGTAAGTGAAGACTGTGCTTTGGATTAGAGGTAGGGTTGAACTAAATATTCAACCCCTAACATATCTCGTGATATGATCAACGTCACTTAGAGCCCACCTCGTGCTTGGTGAACAGTAGTTTTACCTAATAAGCTCTATTAATGTATTATTTGATCAGTTATAAAGGGCAAGGCACATCGGAGATCCATTGTACCCAGGTCCTAGATCATGACTAGCGTAAAAGTTTTTTTTTAGCTGAAACTAAGTTCTGCAAACACCTGGAAGAAATATTCTGTAGTTCCCAGACCTTACACAATCTTGCCCAGATGCTCAAATCTTTGTGCAGAATAGACCTCACACTCACAAAGAATATGTCGTAAAGTCTCCTCCTCAAGATTACAACCGCGACAAAGAGGATCGATTACAATACCCATAATGTAGTGGTATCTCTTGAAGGTGCAGTGACTAGTGAGAAAACCAATTTTTTTTCTCAAGCTATTCCTGTTAAGCTTAAGTAGCTCTTTTTAGCGCAAGTCTTCAAGGCTTGAACCATCGGTGTACCGTACCAGACAATTGCCTCTAAGCCACCGAAGAGATTTGAGCCATTAATCTCGGAAGGAAAATGGATCTTGAAAGTTTTATTATATATTTTAGTGACATATAATCACTAGGCATAAAAAAAGAAGAAAGTTCAGTCACCTGCTACACGAGGTGATTCCATGACAGGTGCTTAGAGTATTTCTTTCATAATCCAGGATGCATAAAACGTCTTATGAATGTCAAAGCTTCAGCTTCAATGAGTAAATATAGCAGAAGGAAACCAAGTAAGCTCGCGCAGTCGTGGTAATAGTCCTAGGAACAGCCTGAAAAGGATACACAGGCTATTCTTTGCAGTTTGTTAAAACTTGAACTGACGGAACTCAACTTAATCTTTGAACACCAGACAATGACGCGATATATGACAATAGGACTAATGATCATTGAGTAAATCCATTAGATTAACTTAGGGCATAAACCCCATGTTTTACTAATAGCGTTACTGCTGGACCAAAACAGTTTCTTGGCCCTGCGAACACAGTATTTAAAGTGATTAGTCCAGTTAAGTTTGGAGTCAAAGAAAAGAGTGAGTTTTAACCTATGATTAAAGTAATGCGCTTGAACATCATCAATATTAAAGTACTTTTTTCTTGTGAAGGCAACAAGACTTATCTTAGATGGATTAAGTGAAAAACCAAATTTAGAGTACCCTCTAGAGCAGTACAAGATCATCATTCATAATTTCAGAGACTGTTCTGCTTTATTTGCCTCTGACAACAATAACTCTATCACCAACACATCCAATACGAGGAATATAATGATTAGCCAACTGAACCAATAATGAGTTAATATCTAGGCACCACAGGATGGGAGAACCCCGAGGACAGCCGGAGGTCACACAAACCTTCATGCTATCAGTCAATAAAGTAGAACAAACATAACTGGAAGACAGCTGATTAGCCATCCACCTGGTAATAAACGAATTTCTACCTCTGGATTTAAGTGCATTGATGATGGTCTCAACAGGAACATTGTAGAATGTTCCTTTCATATCAATCAATACGGCCAGAGCAATCTCTTTATCTGAGTGAGTTTTCTCAAGGAGCGCTCATGTAAAGCAGAGTCAGTAGACTTATCACGCTGATAAGCATTCAGTGAGATTGACAATGGCTTATCAATAAGAGCAAAGTCCCTAAAATATCTGTCAATCTAAGCTCTTCAGTGACTCTCTACAGAAAAGAGGTGAGGCTGATTGGTCTAAATGACTTAGTTTCAGAGTAGTTATCCTTCCCTAGTTAGGGGATGAAATGTACCCTGGTATTCCTCCCAGAATGAGGTACTTTCCCAAAAGCTATACAAGCTCAAAAGATTCTGCATAGAATAGGAGTCAATAGGTCAACATCCTTAATAAGCATCAGCCATACCTGGCGAACTCAAAAGATTTAATAGCCCATACGACTTTTTAATAAGAGACTACCATCTTGGAGACCTCCTAGTCTTTCTAACTGCATGTATTCGAAGAGCTGTGATGGCACAAGGGATACGGCGTTCGCCTTCCAATGAGGTGAACCGGGTTCGAATCCCAGCGATAGTTGGTTCATGCGAATTTCGCTCCCGGCTCTCACCGATCACAGTGCTGATGTAAATTATTCTCAGTGGTTGAGTCATGGTAAGAGTCCCCTTGCCATCAATCTAACCGTGGGATTTTTTCATGATTTTCCTCCCAATGTAACGCAAATGCTGGTTAGTTTCATCAAAAAAGTTCTCCACGAATCAAATTTCTTCCCATGCTTGATTCAGGATGTACCCTTGTTTTCTGGATTGAGTTCAAAATTACAAGGCTATGAACTAAATATTACTAGTCGTAAGCCCAAAATTTAGTCGGTTATTCAACGACGGTTATAACTATATTCATAACTACATGTAGTCGAGAAGTTACTGTAATGAGTACCGGATAAGTAATGACTACAGGATAAGACCGAGGGAAGTGTTCTCTAAGCAGTTCACCAAGAGGGGCCTACCATGACTCCCTTTACTTTCCGTTTGGAAGCCGGATAGTGTTAAGGTTGCAACTGTAGTCTTTAGTAACAATTTGTGCAGAATTTGCGGTGACAAAAATTGTATTAATACCATTGCAGAAAGTCTTTCAAGAGCAATGATTCGCCTGTCTAATAGTCTTGTTACTGGTTGTGAGAGGTAGGATTGTCATTCACCAGATTTCTTTGCTCGGTTAAAACGCTTTCTACATTTTTAACGTAACATACTAATCTCAGAGGACCACCAAGGAACTCGCCTTGGGGTGCCTGTGGCCAATGAGACAAACCCCAAGTGGCCGCCATTAAAAAAATAAAAAAATAAAATGCGGTCCATTAACGCATCCTCCCCGCTGATTGCTGACTACTACCCAGAGTTGGTCGTCGATTACAGTAATCGATTACAGCTGTAATTAATAACAGATAATTACGGCTATGTAATCAATTACTTGCAATCACGATTACAAGTAATCGCGATTGCAATCTGATGTAATTAAAATTTGTAATTAAAACTTTTGATTACATCAGAGTAGAGCGAAAACGTAATTGATTACATTTTTCAATTATAGTAATAAATTACTTGTAATCATGATTACAAAGTTTGATTACAGCTGTAATCATGATTACATAGTCGATTACAGTAATCAATTACTTGTAATCGTGATTACAACTTTCAAAAAGTTTTGATTACAGTTGTAATCATGATTCCAAGCAATTGCAATTACAATTAATCACAACAAAAATGATTACGGGTAATTATGATTATAAGTAATCAAAATATATGATTACATGAAATCATGATTACATGTAATTTGATTACATGTATTTGTGATTACTTGTAATCAAACTATACGATTACAAGTTATTACGATTGTATACTATATGCAAATTCATTATGTAAGTATGCATGAGTTTACATATTTTTATGTACATAGAATGTACGCACCGCACGCATGAACGTACAATTTGTGATTCTTATATATACAATGTATGCACAAGCGTTGTTTGTACGTACAATATACATAATTATATTGTAATATACTTAATGCAATACGTATATGCTTAGTACATATAATTATGCATTTTTGATGCATATACGCACGTATGTTAGTTTGTACGAAAATGCAATGTTTTGCATCTTTGTATACATAGACAATATATGTATGAAAGTATATGAAAATAATGTTTATGCGTTTGCATGCTTTTGCACAATGTACGTATGTACATACAACGTATACATGTACATAATTACAAGTAATGTATAAATACATGCTTATATTTAAATATATGTAATTACAACATACAAATACATTGTGCATACATTAAAAAATTTATATAAGTAAAGTTATTAAAGTTTGTTTTAAAATTTATTCTAAGGCATATAAAATTCGACCTCATACTTTTTAGAAAGCAAACGATAATTATATTTTAAATTTCTAAATATTATTTCCACACGTCAAATTTACCGTTTTTTTTGCCATTTAAAAAATTTCTATGAACCATGCATAATGTTAGAAGAAAAATAAATCAGTATTGTCAAACATTTCATGAAAATACCTGAAAATAATTTTTCATTCAAAGAATTTTAAAATGATATCGAACAATCAAAGCTGAAAACTAAATTTAAACATCGTTTGATTTTGTCATTTAGCTTGCTTGAGTCATTATAAGTTAACTTACACGCATTTTATTTATTGCATTGTACACATATTTAGACATAAATGTAATGTACATATGTATAGGTGCAATGTAGTACAATGTGTGTACATACATTCATGCATTGTACATGCATATATAGTACATAAGGACATGCATACATGGTACATACGTAATTGTACATGTGTGGATACATTCATTGGACATATATACATTGCACCATATGCATAGATTGGGATAGCATGCATGTACACATGTAAAATTTGTACGAAAGAATTATGTCCAATATATTTATGCACATATGTACTGCATATGTATACACATATTTTCATTATATGAACATTATATGTTCATTTCATCATATGTACATTATATGAATATACATCTGTACACTATATGTATATACATCTCTACATTATATGCATCTCAGATGTGTGTATGTAAATACGTTATGCATGTCGAATGTATGTATGAATATATGTTAAATATAAATACGTCCAATGTGCGTGCAATCGTACACAAATGTATTATGCATATTTGGATACATTGAACAGGAACATATTGTGTATATGTACATCCATACATTGGACATGCATATCATGTACATGTATGCATGCATATATATTGTACATTATACTACATATATACTTATATTGTACATGTATACATATATTATACTGCTCATAAATAAATTGTACATGAATGCATGGGACATACATTGTACAAACAATGTATGTATGTTTGTACAAACAACAAGTACTTGTATATACATGCGTAAATAAACATAAATATACATTTTACATACACAAATATTTGAATAAAATGCATATATTCATTATGTATAAATGTACATGTCTACATTGTTTGCACATACATACGTAATTATTAGCTATATGCATACGTACATATATTTTATACTTACTATATAAGTGTATTTACATGTGTGTGAAGCTAAAATGTCTGTACATATGCACTAGATGAAATCATATGTACATAAATTTCAGTTGCATTCATTTGTACGTATACAAATAGGTACAAAATGCAATACATGTAAATACGTGTAAAATGTATTATTATAAAATACATTATACTATCTACTGTAAAATATAATCATTTATAAGAATACAATAGTCTTGTAATCGTGCATTTAGATTACATGTAATCATAATTACATGTGATCAAATTACATGTAATCATGATTACATGTAATCATATATTTTGATTACTTGGAATCATGGAGATTTACCCGAAATCGTTTTTGTAGTGATTACTTGTAATCGCAATTACTTGGAATCATGATTACAGTTGTAATCAAAATTTTGATTACAGTTGTAATCAAGATTACAAGTAATTGATAACAGTAATCAATATTGTAATCATGATTACAGCTGTAATCAAAATTTTTTGAAAGTTACAATCACGATTACAAGTAATTAATTACTGTAATTAATATTGTAATCATGATTACAGCTGTAATCAAAAATTTTGAAAATTGTAATCATGATTACAAGTAATTGATTACTGTAATCAAAAAATGTAATCGATTACATTTTTGGCCAACTCTGCTACTTCCCCTCATTGTGTGGTGTTCGTTTGCACCACAGCCAAAAATTGTACAATGTCAGGAATTGAATCTTCGCTGTCACAGATTTTTACAGCAACTAAGTCCCTATGAAGGAAGCTGACAAGCTTAAGGGCACTTAGATTAGAAGCCAAAATGCAGGACCAGGGCGGGTTAGAACGGGTATCATATCAATGTTAAAACCCTTAAACTTGAGACCACGAATTCTACCTATACGGGTTCAAGGCTCCTGTACAAGAGTAATATCTAAATCTCCTTATTCAGCCTTTTAGACAAAAGGCTAGAGACAGCAGTGCTATGATGGAGATTAATTAGATCAATCTTAATTGATTCTATCCCCATGAGGGGTTAAAAGAGAATGGATGGTAATAATTAACTATCAGGATGACAATTAACCATCCTCGTAGGATTTAGGAGGTAACTCCCTTTTTAACAGTTCTCTGACCTCGTCAATTCCAAGCATAGATGCTGGTGATTCGGGTCGTAAAAGTAATATCTGACCCAGTGTCCAGCTCCAAATCTACATAATCACGAGCATTAAGGGAACTTACCTTGGTAGAATCAAGAGATTTATCTTGGTAGAATCAAGAGTCTCCTGATCCATTCCTTCAGGCTCTTTGCCTTCAGTTGAGACAGAGAGGACATCCGATGTTTTCGGAGAATCTTCTGTCCTTTTCTTATTTGGTTAGTGGAAGACTTTAAACACGCCACGATCCACTCTAATGAGGCTTCCATTGTCGGCCTTCATAATATCCATCGCTTTTTCAAGATCATCTAGAGGTGTCCGGTTCAGCAGCACTTTGCATGACCCTCCATCTCATCGACTTGAACCCCAAGTTGAGACGCTGAAGGCGATTGGTTAAAAAACGTCTCCTTTATCTTATAAGCAACCTTCAAAATTTTAGGCAGCTCATCAGCACTTAAGACTTTAAGTGAGATATGCTGCTCAAAGACCTCTCGTGAAAGTTGCACCTGATCCAATTCATTGTGTCATTGCCACACTGGAGAACCAGGGACCCTCACAGCACGTTATTTCTCAAGATTTCGGGCATCGTATCACCGAAAGAGATTGCGTCAGTCAGACCCAAGATCCTCTTGATAATTTGATCAGATTTCCCCAAAGAGAGCCTGTTCGAGAGAAAGTTCCTTTTGACAATAGCAATTTTGGAGGATCTGATAGTCTGGGCATAGGTTGGACCAGATTGGAGGACGCTGGTTGGGTACCCCTCACCGGCTTGGTTATCCTCACAAGGAAGGACCACCTAACTGGAGTAGGTTTCTCACAAGGACAACATCCTCACTGGGTTACTTGTTAGTTTCAGTCTGCTCACTGGGGGAAGGTGTTGCGTCTGGAGGTCTAGGCCTTTTGGCACCACCATTTCTCCCAGCGGATTTCCTCCTATAACTCATTTTCCTTCTCTGGTTCTTGAATAGTCTATCGGTGCTAGGCGGTCCAACCTCTGAGTGTCTTCGGTTAGGGACAGAGGCTCCAACTGAAGTAAGATGCTTACTTTTGGATTTCTCCTCACCAGCATTACCAGCAGTATTGACACTGGGCTCACTCGAAGGCTTACCATATGCTCCAAGAGCATTCCGAGGAACACTACAGGACTTTGTGGGTGGTGATTGTAGTGTATTTTTCGAACAGGAATCTCTGCCTGATCTGCGTCCTTTGTTCATCGACGTGACGGACGATGCCGCATCAAAACTTTTTATCTTTGCCACTCATTATCAATTCGGCTGCCTATCGTTTAGTTACCCGTCATGATTATCCAGAAGGTACTACGTAGAGGCGGCAGGCATTCCCCTCGAGCGTCGACGGTTAAAAAATATAGATTTTAAAATTAATTTAATAGGTTGCGGCCCAAGGGACACAACAGGAAATTAGTTCTGACAAATTAAAAAAATATCTGAAATCCCTTCAACAGTGAATTAGATACATATATAAAGGTTTGTAAATAGATAAATTCATGCCTATTTAAATTGCTGTAGCCTTAAAAGGTACTCTCGGACAAGTTTCAAACAAATTTTAGCAATACCATAAGTTTCTTATTTCAATTGGTTTGCTATGTCTGACTATTACGGCTTTAATACTAATTGTTATTATTCTGAATATTATACATTGTAGAAAAACATTAAGTGATAAATAAGTGATTGTATAAAATTATTAATGAAAATAATTGAGTCAATAAAAGAAATTATTTGAAAAATATAAAATTTGCGTGAAAGTTAATTAAAAACTGAACTCCAGGTTAATAAGAATGTCGATAACATTAGTTATACCATCTTATTCTGCTAAGCCTAAAATTGTATGCAACAAATTGAGACGACAAATGCATTAATTAATTAATAATTTTTTCTTTCAATTATCTCAAGAGGTTACTAGTAAATTTAAATTAAAACTTTATAAGTTAGAATTGCTTAAAACATAAATGTCAGTTAAAATTTAAAACGACGTATTTCTAAATTGAACTTTTGATTTTGGTGGAATTCTGTTACGAGAGGGCAATTTAAAAACTAAATATTTATTACATTCATCAAGAGTTCACAATTAGTGATAAATATGATAATATTTCTTATAAAATGTATCACGTATTAGTTTTAAATGAGTTGTTAAAGTATACAAATAGTTTTGATCAATTTTTTAGTAATTATTCGAATTTATATTTAGAAAAAAGAAAACTGTAAAATGCGTACAATTAAAACCTAACATGGTGAACGTTGGATTCTATCCCATCATCCTCGAGTCAGCTTTCCTAGTTTCGCCCTTTTTGGGTAACTGAGCGCTAGTTATTGCAATGTGATGAAGAATTACTATATTAAGTTGCAGTAAATAACATGATTTTTCATAGCTTATAATGTACTACTGTCAAAAGAAAATCCAAAATACATTTTATTATTTGTTTGTATAACAAATTATTTCGCCTGGCTTGTCTTATTAAAAAAAATTATAATTCACATTTTTGCTGCTAATATAGAATGCTCATTACCATTTGCTTTTTATCAGTATTTTGAGTTAAGTATTATTTACAACCATCAATAGATCTTTCTTTCAATAAAAATTTGCAAAATCTGCAGAAAGATAATCAACCACCTTGATTACTATCAGGCTCTGAAGCAGAGTGACTTCTTAATTGGACAAACTCGTTAACCTTAATTAAAGAGAGTGTACCAGATTTAAAAAAAAGGAAATAAATAAATTTGTAATTCATTCGAACATTTCTCGATGTTGAATTGGAGATCATGCCAAAACAGGCGCCACATGATGAGATTTTTTAGGCAACATAAAATTATATTTTAATTACACAGACAGATATAATGGTAAATAAATGGCCTTTTGATTTAACACAGTGTTCTACTTGAAAAATTTCAGCATTGTATTTCAAATAATTTGTCACGTCTCTTGTTGGTCAGATGCTCATGCAGGATTTCAAACGCATTTCACTGGCCGAGATAGGCGTAGATTTTGCGAGTCACAATAGACATTTTCAGTCATTGTGACTCGTTTCATGAGTCAAAGGTCATAGACAGAAATTTTCTTAGTAGTGGTGAGTTTATATCGTGCATACCTTGCATCCGACGCATAGAAATCGGCGACTACTCACGACTTTAAAAATCACGCCGTCCGAATCGAGAAGAAAACGAAACGATTTAGAATCAATGCTACAAATGTTTTAGACTAGAGCCAACACACGTAAAAAACTTCGAAAGTACAACATAAAGTGTATGATTGCTAAATAGTTATAAATTGCACACTTACCCAATAATTCGAGAGCAAAATTTATATAGGGAAATAACTATTCTCTTTGTTTCATTGCACAAACACTGCAATCATTAAGTCAGATTTTTCTATGTATTTAACTGTGGTTTTAAAAAACTCTTTATTGGAAAGTATATTTTTAGAGCTTTAACAAAGAATGGGCTCGAAGCTATTTGGAAAATACTTTGCACGTGAAACAGGTACTTATTGTTAAGGGAAATACGTACTCTGTCTAGTTAACTTTGTTTGAAAGTTGGATTTCTTTGCTCCCCTTCTGTTACTTCAATCGATTCTGTCAACAGTCTTAGGATTGAGGAAGAAGGATTTTGCTTCAAGTCAAATAGAATAAGTCAATATGCTTCACTCTTATGATTTTTTGGGAAATAAAATTACCTTTTATCTTCAACTATAATAGGATGTACGGCAGTGAGGTAAAAATCATAAAGTATTGGGAAAATAGGAACACATAAATAACTTTTGATCTAATGATCGGATTTTCGCCCAATTTTGATAGTTAGAGAAACTGACTATAATTATTCTAATAGATTTTTGCTAGCGGTATTTTAGTTACAAAATAAGACACAATGAAATAAAAAAAAACTTAAAATATGGCATTTGGATGTAAAGAAAACTTTGTTAACCTTATACATTTCACAGGTTAGTAATTTTTATAGATTTCGGGTACAGAGATTGCATTCTTTATTTTATAAATGGCTTTTATTAAATAATTATTATTTAATAAAAGACTATTATTATTTAATAAATAAATATTATTATTTAATTAAATGATTATTTTTAGCACGTATTTCTTTTCTTTCATATTTAATCCGATCATTGCATTTTATTTATTCTAGAATTCAAATTTATACTTTTAAGACTACGTTTCTATCCGATAGAAACATGTAAAAAAAATCTTAACATAAATTAATGATTGTATTGAATTATTCATCACTAATGCGTCATTTTTTTCTTAATTTTTGTTCTAAAATATACCAGGTGTAGTTGTATTTTTTTAACTCTCTGTAATGCTTTTGAAAGAATAAGTTTTTCAGTATTTCTTAATTTCAGAAAACTTGTTTTTAATCAATTTAGTTCATAAAATATATTTCTGCTCTTAGAGAAAATTATCTAGTAAAATTATACTTGTTCTTCGGAGAAATTAATACCCACGATTTTTTTCTTCTTCATAGTAAATTTGTTATGTCCAGATAAACGGTGCATGAAAACTCCCCTATTCTAATTTGCATGCTTTTTTTAAGGGAAATGGGTGTGGTTTGAGGGGGAGAATGGAATATCTTTTAGACAGGCAAGTGAGGCATTGTTTTTCATGCATTTTCTTAAGCTGAATCGAACGAAACCCATCACAAAGTCGGACGAATAGTATTGAAGTTATCATGGTTTTATACACAAAAAGTGAAAATTTTTACATTTGTACCTATTTAACAATAAGACAAATATACAAAAAATAACGCAAGTATACAAAAAGTATATATTTGTATTTATACTTATTTACTCATCTGATCAATCAAAACAAGTGTACACGAGTCAGTAGATGATATAGTTCAAAAGTTACAAGAGTTTTCATGTCTAAAGTGCAATTTTTGACATGACTGACGTGCTCGTTTTACGTTGCTGCCTAGGGGCTATCAGAACATGCGAGGTACATTTGTATATGAACACTTTCATATCAAATTGAACGAGGTGAAATTCGAGTTAAAAGAACAAATACGCTTGAAGTTAAATAGGTTTTCATTATAAGAAGGAATAAGGAATAAAGGAAAATATAACTTCTTTATTAAAAAGCGAATATATTTTATTTATCAGCTTTTGGTTGTTAAACGGTATTTATATTTTATCAAATAATTTTTATCAAGTAATATCTTGTGATTACTTTATACAATAAAGGAACTTCATTTTTAATTTTAAGCCTTTAACTTAAAAGTATTATAACCATAATAATAATAACAAAGAATAATGGTAAAAGTGGGTAATAAACACATTTTATTTGTAAATGACGTAAATAAAAGGACAAATAAATAACTTACAAAAGTGTAACTTATTTCTAAGAAGTTCCTTAAAAACTATCTTTGATAAGCTTTATAATTTTCTGAATGTAGAAGTAAAATCATAAGAAAACTGATCTAACTCTTTCATTTCAGTTTTGAGGGTTCATGAAATGATTCATGATTTCTGTCGTAAAAATAAATTATAACATTTACGACTAATAAGCTAAAGTGACAGTTTAAATTTATTTTTCTAATAGATCATTTCGATGGATCAATTAAAAGCAACAAAACAAAACAATTCTATGTTATACTTTAATATATAGATTTGTGAAGCTGCTCACTGTAATTAATATAAATATTCATCAAAATAATCGAAATTAATTTATAAAAAAGTACGATATCGAAATTTTTGAAAGAAAAGGCATTTATTGATTTTCATTAAAACTTACAACATAACAACAGATTGAGACAAGTTTACTTTACAAAATTTTATCAAATGTAAAAATACAAAAAAAATATGGTTATCTAGGAGATATATTCATATAGATGGTATGCTGGCTAACCCTGGGAGATTTTCGTGTTCTTCCTCTACATGTAATACTAATGCGGGTTAGTTTTCTTTTATTTTAATTAACTATAACTACACTAATTAAAGTTTGCAGTGCAGATGTTTCTACACAAAAAACTCTTCTTCATGAATGGCAAAGGAGGGTCAGGGAAGAGAAATTAAAATAACACATTGATCACATACTTTGTTCTATCAATGTAAAAGAGCAAAAAATTGTGAATACAAAATTACATTACGCACTTTTAATATGAATTCGCAAAATTTCTCGCCATTAAAGCAGTGAGGTAAAAATCATAAAGTATTGGGAAAATAGGAACACATAAATAACTTTTGATCTAATGATCGGATTTTCGCCCAATTTTGATAGTTAGAGAAACTGACTATAATTATTCTAATAGATTTTTGCTAGCGGTATTTTAGTTACAAAATAAGACACAATGAAATAAAAAAAAACTTAAAATATGGCATTTGGATGTAAAGAAAACTTTGTTAACCTTATACATTTCACAGGTTAGTAATTTTTATAGATTTCGGGTACAGAGATTGCATTCTTTATTTTATAAATGGCTTTTATTAAATAATTATTATTTAATAAAAGACTATTATTATTTAATAAATAAATATTATTATTTAATTAAATGATTATTTTTAGCACGTATTTCTTTTCTTTCATATTTAATCCGATCATTGCATTTTATTTATTCTAGAATTCAAATTTATACTTTTAAGACTACGTTTCTATCCGATAGAAACATGTAAAAAAAATCTTAACATAAATTAATGATTGTATTGAATTATTCATCACTAATGCGTCATTTTTTTCTTAATTTTTGTTCTAAAATATACCAGGTGTAGTTGTATTTTTTTAACTCTCTGTAATGCTTTTGAAAGAATAAGTTTTTCAGTATTTCTTAATTTCAGAAAACTTGTTTTTAATCAATTTAGTTCATAAAATATATTTCTGCTCTTAGAGAAAATTATCTAGTAAAATTATACTTGTTCTTCGGAGAAATTAATACCCACGATTTTTTTCTTCTTCATAGTAAATTTGTTATGTCCAGATAAATGGTGCATGAAAACTCCCCTATTCTAATTTGCATGCTTTTTTTTAAGGGAGATGGGTGTGGTTTGAGGGGGAGAGTGGAATATCTTTTAGACAGGCAAGTGAGGCATTGTTTTTCATGCATTTTCTTAAGCTGAATCGAACGAAACCCATCACAAAGTCGGACNGAATTATCAGCAAATATAATTTTCATAATAAATTACAAGCTTATAAATAAAAAGAAAGCTATCGTTTTTAAAGCGTTCTCCATAGCAGTTCTTCAAAAGGACAGAGAGAGAAAAAAATTTTCAAAAGGAAGCAAGACCACCTACGGAGAAGATTAGACCGCAATCGTCTTTTGGAGAATGAACTTGGGGGTGGAAGTTGCCTTCCTCCCTTACTCAAAGGTAGAAAGGGACTTGTGTTTCAAAGGCAATATTACAAAAAGTAATAAAGATAAAAAAAAATTGACCTACATTTTCGTGGATTGGAAAGATTGAAAAAATTATTAGTATTTTTTTTTGAATTGATCACTCCGATTCTTAAACAAGAAAAATCGATTCAAAGTATGACAAGCCCGCCATAGACTTTACATGCTAAAAGCAGAATTGAGGAGTCTGCTTGGCTCAACACTTTTCTCTCGGCAACCATGATTGGGGAAGCGACTTTCTGATCATTTGAGCTCGCCCCGTGTTCTTTGTTCGCCATGGTTCAATCAAATTTAACACATGTTCGGATTTTGATGGTAGAGCTTGCCGAGAAAGCAAAGCCGGTTTCAGCGTTGTCAGAGACTCGAAAGTTGTTTCCATAATCCTAATACTAAGTGTCATGTGGGAAGAATCTTATGTAGAAAGAATCTTATGTAGAAAGAAAGAGCTTTAGTACTGTTTACTACTTTTCGAAGAATCTAGGCAATACATCTTAAACTTAGTTTCATTTTCATGAATATTTCGCACTGATATGAAAAGCAGAAAATAAGTTTCTATCTAGATTTTTCGAGAAGTGGTAAACAGGGTCTTTTCTACACACAACGATTCAATTATGGTTCACATAATACTGATGGGAGTTTTTCCATTAGGTGGTACAATAATAGGCACTCTCAGTAGAAACACATCTGTGCAATCCTTCACTTCAAAGTTCAGCTGTGTGTAGCGTTTAATTCTGTTCACGTGTTTAAAATTACTGTTTAATATTTATCAAGATATTATTAGTCTATTTTTATATTCATAGAAAGGCGCATTCCCGCAAAGTGTTCCTCTCTTTTGGAGAGCTACAGTGCCTTCAACCTATATCGCATAATTTTATAAACAGTAATGGATGTTCGATGTATGAAAAATTTTTTTTTGGGGGGGGGGGGGGGGGGGGTAGAGTGAATAACCACTCCNAGTTGAGGATTCTTATTTGTTATGTACAATCGTAAAACTCTGTTCGCGATGGTTAACCAGCGAGCTTTGTTCAGCCAGTCAAAGTTCATGAAAGCAGGAACCCTTCGACTCTTCGAACTTAATGCCCTTAGATATCTGGATTAATTATTCCAGGTTGATATTAAGTTTTAGAAAATCATCACCGATGAAGTAGGACACATTTAATAGGAATATTTCCAAAGGCGGATAGTTTTTGTAAAATTGGGGGCTTGATAACATGACTGAATACATGTTGTCCAATGGTTTCATTACGTCTAAACATTTACTTACTTACCTATCCTCTACGTGCCTTTGGGCACTTAAGGCCTCTAGGCCCTCCAACGCCTCCTGTCTCTAGCAATAGATCTTGCATCCTCCCAGCCAGATATTCTACATTCTTTTAATTCGCCCAAAAACATGCGCTGGATGGTAAGTCTGGGTCTTCCCCTTGTTCTTTTACCATCAGGGGCCCATGTAGGTGCAGCAGATGTAATTTTTTCTTTGGGCATTCTAAGGATATTTGGCCCGATATGCTTTTGGTTTCTGTAGTCAGGGATGTCTTACGGGGTAGAGGGACTAGCCCTACGCCCAACCCTCCTCCTTTATCCAGGCTTGGGACAGGCGCACGGAATAGCCGAAGCTATCCACGTGGCGGAGTTTCTAAACATTTAGCAAGGAAATAAATATCACACCATAATCCATTTAAGAAAAATTGGAATTGAGAGAAAGTGTGCATTTGTTTCACCCAGAAAATATTCATCCCGCCAAAATGACTGATTTTCGACTTGATGTCCACCAAGAAGCGGCAAATAAGATTTAAATCTCTTGACAAGATGAGGTTTAGAACCTGTGCATCATTTCATAGCTGAGCTTTGAAGTGAAGTATTACACAGAAGTCATTCGATTGGAAAGCAGTAAAGTGTTTATTATTACACCACCAGTTTGTTGCAAATGAATAAATGAATTAAACGAAAAGTTCATACACAAATTTCAACTTAACTACAGTAATGTGAGAACTAGAATTGAATCGCTGTAAGTAGAAAAGGCTTCAGTCCCGTTCATTACTTTCCAAAAAAGCTAAAGAAAAAAAAAATTATTCCCTGCGTTTTTTTTATCATTGCAAAAGATTTGAGAAAAGGGTTAGAATGCATTTCCTGGTTGCGTTGTAAATTATATTTTTTTTCAAGATTTTCCATAGGAATAGAAAAAGCAGAAAATAACTCTTTTTTTCAGCTTTTTCGAAAAATAGTAAACAAGCTCTTTCTGCGTACAACGATTCCATTTTCTTCCTTCACCTTTCCTTGCCACTTGATCAAAGTATAGATGGCAATGAAGTTGATTATCGTAGTAGAATTCCAGTGTGTGGCTCTAACGATGGAGATGATTTCGTCTCGGCAAGCTCTACTGAATTCTCTACTCCAATCTCTTCTATTAAGCGACTTTAGCAAATATCTGTCCTGATGGTTTCTCTACATTTAAAAAATGCAGTAGTTGCAGGGAACATACCTCTCAACAAACTCTTTTTAGGTATTTCACTTCCCGAAGAATAGCTCTGCGCAAGCGTCGGCACGAAAACAAACTTCTCCTGGCAAGGTGCCAGAATACCTATGTTCTACCACTTTTATATTAAAGGTAACCCAGGTTCGAATCGACCACACTACTTACATAAAATGTCAGAAGGATCCTATTTTAGAGTGATCATTGCTGGAACAACAACAGCGTTTCTGTCAGTTAACATAATATTATTTATCTTTCTCTATCTAAAAAATCAATTAACACACTAGTGTATAGAATCAGTTACTTTAAAAAAATATAATATAAATGGTTTAAATTATTATTACAATTAAAAAAAAAACGCGTCATTTATTTATTTCCCCTGTCATTTATTTCTAAAGAATCATACTAATAAATGCAATCAAACAATAAAAAAAAGTACTTTACAAAACGAAGATAACATACGTGCCAGCAATTTGTGCTTTTAATTTTTGTTAGGATTAGTAGTAGTTTTTGATATGTAAATAAATTCTTAAATATCGTCCTTGTTTAGCATACATTATTTTACAATACTGCTCAAAATAATGAGTTCTGTAAAATATAATTTACCATCAATTTTAAAACCATGAGGAATTAGATATTTCTTCAACGATCCTTAAGTGTCAAAATTTAAAGACTCATTTGAAAACTTAACCTCAATTTTTTTAGGGAACTCCTTGTCTTTTTTCAACTTTTTAAGTAGTCTACTCTGAAAAAAAAGCGCACCTTTCTCCTTGTCACTTGCATGATATATATGAATTCAAATTATATCTCTTCATTCTACCTTCTTCAACAGAAATAAATTTTGTACAGCTCCAGAGGCAGGCAAAAAGTATATTTTTCGAAAATATGCTTTGTATTGATTTTTCTTTCTTTTTGGAAAGGGGAAAAACATTTTTAACGAGCTCTCCTCGTTTCATGTTTTATTAATGAGCTATAAAATTTGATTTTGTAAAAATAGGAAAAGGTATTAAATTTTCCCAGCTCTCTTAACTTACGAGTTTTCTCTAAAGAGTTTCCGATGCATTGTTTTTTAAGTCTTAAAAATAAAATAAAAAAAACTATGTAAATAAATGCACTTAATTTTGAGAGCATGTATGACCCGGAAATACTTACTCAGTCACATACATACAACTTGCAATCATGCTAAATATTTTGCTTCCCCAATAAAAGTATTTATCGTGTACTTTAAAAGTATTTGTCGTGTACTAATCGTGTACGGTCAAAAAAGGGTTCGTTATGAAATTTAATTTAAGTTTCTGTTCGTAGTTCAGTGAAACTTTTTGTCAATAATACATAAAAGTAACCGTAAGTAGTAACCATAATAATAAAGTAATCGAATTTTTTTTTACTGTTCCGAGAAATATCACGAGAGCTTGGAAAATATTTCAAATAGTGGATGACGCTTTGTAATTCATGTAAAAAGAAAAAAAAGGTTTTTAGTTTGTTGTATTGATACTTTTCAGATACTTTTTGATACTCATTTTGATACTTTTCACCTTATTTATTGATACTTTTCAGAAAATAAAAAAGGCAATACCAAATGTAGGTTAGGTCGATTTTTAAATTTTAATTTACGTTGTTCAAGTCATCTTTTTATGTTTTTTCTTTGCTTCTCAATTTTGAATCTTCTTTTTTTTCTTTTACTAGGCACTATTTCTCAGCACTCTCTAATTCTATTTTTTTTTCCTTTTGAGTAAGTTAATATTGCAATACATCAGAAATTCTAAAACGATTTCACTCAAACGGCATATAAGAATTCGTAAAAATGTAAAATCGTTTCGATCTTAATAAAAGCGATAATTTTTATTAAGTTTTGGGAAAACCATAGATAAAAATAGGATATTATGAAAATATTTTAGTAAACTACATAAAAACCAATTTAAAATTGTTATTTTTTTTAATAAATAAAAATAGTTTCTTAGAGATTTTGAAAAAAAGAAATGACATTAAAAAATGTGTTTCAGGAAACTATGGAGGGGGCGGGGGTAACGATTCTTGAGTTTTCGTTTTTTGATTGAGATTGCTAGACTCTCGTATGATTAAAATTTGCATTCAACAAACCTTAATAAACCTAGATTATCACCATTTTATTTTTCGATTTAATGTAAAGAAAAGTGGATTTCAAAATTAAAGCTTTTTCAATAAAAGTAACTAACTTTGGTATAAAATTTAGGAGATCAAACTTTCAAAAAGTCAGCAATATGAAAAGAGTCATATTATTTATTTCATTATTATTTCGATCGGAATTTTATGCCAACATCATTCCCTGCAACACCAGCTACGATGATCTAATTTAAATAATTTCATTCAAATTGAATTCCTTTCCCTTTTCGCTGACTTCACAAATCCTCTCTGAATATTCAAAGTGTGAGAGAGAGAAAAAAGAATAACTTCGTTTAAGTAGAAATACTATTTACAAAAGAAAAAAAAGAACGAAGTTTAAATTGAATATTAAACCACAAGATTTGAATGCAGAAGAAATCTGGCGCTAAAATGCCGATACGAGGAATAGGGATCTAAGTTTTCTTTCTTTCTCTTTTTTTGCAATTTGTTACGGATACAAGTTGGGATTTAAATATGCTTTTTGTTTCATTATTAAAAAAATCAATAATTTATTGTCTACTTATTCTTTTTATTTCTTTATCAAAGCATGAAACAATTGACATTTTTTTCTTTTAAAAAAATGCGTTGTATTTTTTTTCTTCGTTTTTAGCAAATTTGGTGTCATTGAATACTTACAGTAGCCATAAATAACTAAACAGCCTGAAACAAACAAGCTTGTATAAACTTACCTTATAATTTATACAGAACTCAATTAAAAACCTGAATAAGCTGAAAGAATATTATATTTTGTATCGAAAATTAATTGTTGTTAAAAAAATAGCTAAGTTAAAAAAATAGCTGATCCGAAATTTTCTTTTCTTCCATATTTATTTTTGTAGGATATACAATTATGTATTTTGTTTAAGTTGAGGTTACGGATCTAAATCTATAGCCTAAATAAGCTCAAAGCAAACTTTTTATCTAAAATTAATTGTAAAAAGTTAAAATTAGAAATAATTAATAAAAAATATTCTTTTCTTCATATATTTATTTTGAAATCTCGGGTTTTTTCGAAATGCAAGTTATATGTATTGAATACACTAAGCTTTTTTTTCTTTCAATATGTTGCTGATAAACCAAAATAAGAGGTAATCTACTAAAGTCATGATCATTTGCGGATAAAACCCTGAGAACCAGCCTTTAAAGCTGGGTCCAACGCAGAGCTCAAAATGCCATGTTTTTCCCAGAGTTAGCGTTCAAAATCTGGGAAAAATATCAGTACTCATACTTCAGCAAGCCCTCGAGCAGCAAAGAATATACATAGGGGAAGAAGTCTAGCTTCCATTGACGTAAAGTAAACCTGTCTCCCAAAGTCAGGTGTGGTTCCTGAGAAGAAAGGGGGAAAAAACGACATTTAGGGGGACAACCGCGCAAATTCTTGAAACGGGCCCTCCATTCCTCCTAAAAGGAAAAGAAAGGTTTGAAAAAGAGAAGTTTTCTCTTTTTATCATTGGTTTGTTTTTACGCTATTGATAAACTGTGCTGTATTATTAATTAAGATATTTTTTTTGAGAATACATTTAACACATTTTGACAAAGAATAAAGTGGTGGGAAGCAGCCTATCCAAAAGTTGTCCAACAACTGGTTGACGTATCATTTGACTGTCACTTTTGCTTCTTTATGCTGGATCTTTGTATGTTGTGCACCCTGTAAGTTGTTTTTCCGATGTACAGAACCAAGCAGTTCCCTGCGTTATTCTAAGAACTGGACATTTCTTTTACCGAAAGACTCGAAAATTCGTTAGAATTACTAACTCAGAATTTCTATAAATGGTCCCCTAACATATTTTGACCCTGATATTTTAGTCCCTCCTGATGACAGAGAAATGTTCAAAAGTATGTTCAGATTGTTTCCTTATTTAATTGAATTTTATGATATTGGAATCAATGAAACCTTAAGGTAACATTTTTTTCAATAAATATTATTCTAATTTTTTTGAGAATAAATGTGTTTCCATTTTTCCACGTCTTTTTACGATTTTGATTATTATTAAAAAGCTCGTACCACATTTTGCTAACATTTTAACAATTATATGCGTATGTGATAGCGACGGTCAAATCAAGCCTGAAGTTGCATTTCATATGCTTATTATAAAGTAATAAAAAACGACAAACGACATTAAACTTAACATTTTAAACATTTCACAAAGAAAATAAAGAATTTGTATGAAAATAGAAGAAAAAAAACGTCATCGTAACTGATTTTTATGAACAAAATTTGCAAAAAGTAAAAAAAATTGAAGACGCATCCTTAACAAAAATTCAAACTAAATGAATTAAAAATGCATTTTAATTAGAAATTAAGACACAGAATATGAAAAAGTATAAATGTGTGTTTGCAAGACAGCACTTCTTCAGGGGACACACTGCCTGCAAACACACAGGAGCCTTTCTGCTGTCAGTGGTATTAACCAAAACTGACAGTGCCCCGAGTCCCCATAATGAATAGAAAATGTTTAAATACAATTTACTTAAAATGTTATTATTTTACTTAAAATGTTTAAAAACACATATTTTGCCATTTACTTTATACACTTTTAAATCATAAATAACAAAACTTTAAAAAATTGAAATATAATTAAAATGACCGTTTGCATTCTTGGCAGATGCTCAAAAAGTGCTCTCCCCACAATTAACCTTGTTGCACATTTTGTCATCCTGTGTTTCCCAGACGGTCAGAACGTACAAATTGGCCGCACTTTTAGACGCGTCTTCTTCTGTTAGCTTTTCAATAATCAAAATATCTTCAATGCTTATTTCATATATATCCGTCTTTGAACAGTTTTTGGGATTTACGACTACCCATGTTTAACTCCGTAACCTTGTCATTTTGAACCCAATCCAGAAGACAAGGAAACTCCGGGATCAGTACCCCATGGGGTATGATTTGTTATGGGAACATGGAGGACTTTGTAACCCCGACAGATTTAACGTGCTTGACTCACCCTTTACTACACGGGGAATCTTTGGTCGCCGGGGATCGAACTCACAACCTCTTGGACATGGGCTCCGCGCCCTACCAACCAGGCTATCCCGGTCCTTATTTTATTTTATATCCGCCACTGAACAGCCGACCCAATTTCAATGCTTATTTTAAAAATTCGGCTGTAGGACAAATATTATAGCGAATCTCGAAAAGTAACGAGCCTAACTAATTTTAGTAAGCGCAAACGGGAGCAGTTTATAAATGTTTGGTTAAATCCATCGAGAATTGATTGCATGTTACTGTCAGGAATATTTCTAAATGTTTCACTTTCTCACTTTACCATAGCATTCAAGAACTCGTTGAGGAGTTTCATTCTGGACACACTGCTCAAAATTTGCCTCTTTAAGAACACAGCATTTGATTCTTTTTTTCGAACTTTTCTTTTAAGCAGAGTTTTTTTTTTAAAAAAAATAAACCAACAAAATNGTAATACTATTTCTCGGGCATTAGGTTTTAACTCTTATAAGAATATATATATTTTTTTCTGTTAATGTTCAAATATTTTTCCGATGTGGTTTGGATATTTCTTCTCTAATAAAAAGAGATACCATTTTGTTTTCGTTTGCATAAGAAAGAATATCAAGCATTTTTCTTTTTTAAATTTAATTAGCCACAATAAAGAAGGAACGTTGCAATGCTACGTGCTACATTAACGACGTCTCTAGAGTAACTGAACGACTATTCATATAGAAATCGCAGGTATTAGTCTCATACAACAACGCCCCCTATAGTTCGTTGCGATCGCGAATTGTTTTTCTATAAATATTTTTTAAGTTGGTTTTGATACACACATAATTTAATAGGGTAGTATTTTTTATTTTCAAATTTAGTGGATAACAATTGTAAAAAATGAGTGATAATTTTTTTATTCATCTTTCAAAATCAATCTTTTTTTTTAAAAGACTTCAAAAGTCGAGAGTTGTTTTAAAGTTTGTCACGGGTCCTATAAATTTATAATAGAGGTTGTAGATTTACATTATACAAATTGAGAGATTATAATTAACTCACATTATTTCGCATTTTCTGGCTGCTGTGTCTTCCCAATTATCGTCTTTTCTTGAATATTGAATCAATTGTTTTATAATTTCGAAACTTTTCAACGAAACACCTTCATTAAAGCAGTTATTTTAAGTCCTAAGGAATGTAATGAGAGCAAACAGTGTTTTCTTTTTCCTTAATTCATTGTACGAAAAGATTACACTTGCGAAACTGACTTCGTCACTCTGATTTAGTAGAAATGACTCGAGTCATCCTTCGGTTCATTAGGGGACGGTTCGAATATGACGTAAGCATGTTTTTGGAGCTGGAAACGACTTCATATCAGCAAAAATAAGTAAATTACAAACCCTCTCTCCAATGCTTATGTAAGAAAATAGTAACACTCTTTTGTTTTTCTGTTCAATGTTAATGAAATAAAAAAAATTGATGACATAATTAAATAAAAAAAGTAAAATATTTTTAAAATAAGAGATGTAATTTTGAATAATAGAAAATTTACGTTAAAAAATTTATTTTGTGAAATTTTGAAATTTTATTTTGTGAAATTTGAATTTTCTTAAACTTTTCATCAAATGTTATTTTTATTTTTAATTTGAAATATTTCAGAATGCAATTTTTCTTAATTTTATTTATTAAATTAATTTGACACGTAAAAAAATATAAAAAAGGATATTTTAGTTTCTTCCTTAAACACTACTCTTAACCTTAAATTCCCCTTGTCAGCCAAAATAAGCAAATTACAAACCCTCTCTTCGCTTTCGGCTCTAAAGTAATATTTAAACGACCCCCTTATGTTAAAAACCACCCGAAATAAAATTTCATTACTTACGACTCCCAAGAAAATAGCTAAGAATCAAATGAAATGGATTTCAATTAACCGTAATTAAAGTATTTGAAGAGATTTTCAATTTATAAGAAATAAAGTAATTAAAAATGAAGATTAATTATGAAATGAGTATTCGAAATATAAGGGCTTAACAGAATACAAATATTAACAGGATTAAGTTTTCTTAGAAAATTATTATTTTTTTCTTTTTTTTAAAAATTATATTGCATAATGATTTACAAAGCTTTTATTAATCTGTAGAAATGTATGACAGTGAATAAATTAAACCAGAAAACTAACTTAAAAAATTTAATTTATTTTTTCATCATATGATTTAAAAAATTGTCTCAAAATACTTATGCATAAATTTCATCTTTATTATTTTACTTTGAGCTATCATTCTCAAGAAATATCTTTTCAGATATTTTAATTTTACTTTTTATTAAATCCAAATTTTTCCCTTTGTATTATTCAAAAAATAAAATCAATGCAAAAAAAGGGTATGGTTAACTGGGGGCTGCTTTGAGAAACTTTTATGATTTTTCACATTCGTCAATAAAAAAATACAAAGGAATTTCCAACGTCCAAATTGAGTTTTAACCAAAAGTAAAAGAAAGTTTTCATTTAATTTTTCTGTATATTTTTTTATTACTATTTTTAAAACTTTTACTCAAAGTAACTCCTATTTTTTTTATTTGAGCATCACTTATTTTCATTGAAACTGATTACAGTTCACATGCTAGACTATTGTAATCTCTTGCGCAAGAATCTGCAAGTGAAATGACAACTGCAAGTTAAAAAGAAATAAAAACAAATGACACACATTGAAAATTGATTACTGAATGTAATATTTTAACCCTTACTTTATCACGCAACTGGACTCGTAGACAATGAAAAGCTTGGAGGTAAGCATAAAAAAAAAATCTCCAGTGTTGCTAAAAGAAAATTTTTTAAATTTACTAAAACTAAAAAAAATATCCTGAATGAGTGTTTAAATTATTTCTACGCCCAAAAATAATTATACGTCTTGTTATATTTTGAGTATTTTTAATACTCTGAGAAATTTTAAAAATACTTTAAACCTTTATCTAGCTTTTAAAAGTTAGTTTGTTGGTTTTCCCAGTTAAAAAGTTAGTTTGTTAGTTTCCAACTTTTAAAAGTTAGTTAGTTTTCCCACAAGGTTTTTCAAAATATGAAGAGAAACTGTTTTGTGTCAATTAAAGGAGAGAAATGAAAATTTATAATTCATTCATTGTACTGCTTACACATTTATTAGACAACAACGAGAGAGATAAATAAAAAAATATTTTGCTAACATAAGACCTCACATGGTATTGGTTCGTATCTAAGCTCAATAGAATAATACATTTAAATTAAATAAAATATACACAAATTTTCTGTTTAATTCTAGAAATTGGGTGGAGACGGTACACCCGTCTCGTATTTTGTTATCAAGTAATAATAATAATAATAATAATAATAATAATAAAAATTTAGGACAGTGCAATTTTCTGAATTTACAGAAGAATGATTCTATTTATATACTTATTTAATTATTTAGGTTTTAACCTCACAGAAGCGTTAAATATTCAAAGTTATACCTAGAATGACGGCTCTGATGCAATTTAAAATATTAGAAATAAAATGTATCGTTTTTCGGACAAGGAACTAATATGATTTTATAGTAGGTACTAAATATTTTTCCGTTAAAAATGTGCCAGATCAAGAACTGGAAAGAAAGAATGTGAAGAGCGTGTTATCAAAAAATAGAGTAAATACTATGAAATAAGAGGAGCAATGTGAAAACAAATATAGCTCAATCAGAGAATAGATTGGTTAAATGAATTAAAAAAAAATCATGTATTCGGCCTTACTGAGGCAAATGTGAAAGATTGTTTTGAAACTGTAAGGAAATGAATAAGTCAGTCATATTTATGAATTAAAAGAGAGTATTTCAGCTATAATTTACTGAGTTCTTCGAACAGATTAGAAAAAGTCAGCAAACAATAAATCAGTTCTGAACAATACTACGAAATCCTGCACAAAATTGAAAGAATATGTCAGCACAATTAAAGATAAAATAATTCCTTTGCTTAAAAGTAACAACAGAGTTTTTGAACGTTGTAGAAAATTGATAGAACAGAAAAATATTTATGAAACTTAATAAATGTGTTCAAATAAAAATGTGCTGTGTTTCAATATACTGCGTTTCGGCATCGAATGGAATTTCAAATTTCAGCTTAAAATGATATTTATGTTCATTTAAATCCCTTGGAGAATACTACTTGAAAACGTTTTTTTTTCGTACATTTTCAGTCTGCGACAGAAAGTAAAAAGAATCGATTCATCTTGGCTAAATATTGAAATATGAATCTATAGCATATCCTCTAGAGGTATGTTCATTTATTTTTTAAGAACATTTCCTTATCTTTTTTAGTCAGTGCTTTAAAAAAGAGTAGCTTAGAAATAAATGAAACTTCTTTTCCTGTTTTTTTATAACCAACTATACACTTAGGTATATTTCTCCATCTGAGAGGAATGAACGGGGATCTTTTAGGTCGAGAAGTTGAAACTTGACAAGTAATTCGAAAAAAGGTACTTTATTTTTTAGTTATTTTTTTTTTTTTTGAACACAGAAAAATGCCTGGAATCGAACGATGAATATCGGTTTCTCTTTATAAAATGACGTTTATGTTTAGAATATCTATAGAAATTTTATATTATAAATTTGTTTTCCATATGAAAAATAAAACTCCACATTAAATGTTTGCATTTCGCATTTAGTTTTTGAATCAGAAATTTTTTTTTTTCGAAATAAATAATAATAAAAAAACAAAGAAAAATTCTAAATTAATGTTTTTTTATCGATAATTGTTATTTTTTTAAAACTTTATGGATCGATGCTGGTACTGGTATTTTTATTTACGTCGCATTAGAGCTATAAATTGGGCTATTAGCTGTTGTTTGGGAAGCATCCCTGAGGATGATCTGGAGACTACATACGTCACATACCGTTTCACAGGCGGACACATTCCTACAGCATCCATCCATTTGCAAAATTATCTTCATCGAAGCCGATGCTTTACATCCGGCGTTCAGTACTATTTCATATTGTTTTAGCCCTCTGATGGGAAAGACTTTAAAACAAAACTTAGACTTTAAAACAAAACTTACAACAGTTACTTTTCTCAGCAACTGAAATTTAGAATATGTGATTAAGAAAATTGAAGGAATGTGATTAAGAAAAATATGTGAACTGTTTCCAATTTCAAATTAATATTGAAATGCACAGGTTTAGAATTTTCTACAGTGAAAAGTTTTCGGAACTTCAGTGTTCAAAAAAGTATACAAAAGCTAGACGTTAAGAACGTATCCAATGAGCGAGCAAAGCGAGCATTGGATTGCGAAGCAATCCAAAATGAACTGTGAAAGCAGTTCCCGGGGGTTGGTGAGCGCCAGCGAGCAGGGGGCGAAGCCTCCTAGTATTTTGTAATTTGCCATTTAAAATTGCATCATTTAAAATGATTTGAAAAATTGTCTATCCTATAATTCAAAAATTTTCGACTATTATTTAATTAAATAATGAAGGATAATAAATATGTACTAAAAGTTATATTTTTCTTCGGATAAACACATTTGTCATAATTATCTTTGTTATAATTATAATTATTTGTTATATTTATCTACACACTGAAGTTATAATTATCTTTGAATAAACGAATTTTATTATTGTGTGCAAATGTTTTTGAATTGCATGCAAATGTTTTTGAATTCGCGTAAAACTTTCTCGAGACATGGAGATGTAACGTATTGAGTGCTCGAAACTTTGGTCTCCTGACTAAACTCTTGGCTACCCCCCCTCCCCCCTATGTTTTGGGGGGTCAGAAATCTGAATCCATCGAAAATAAGGTATATGTTTATTCAGAGAAAACAAGTTTTTGCGTTTGGTTTCGTAACTCAAAATATCGTCTGTACTAATAAAATAGCATATATGAGGCCACCCCCTCGAGCCATTAAGATTAAGATCTAGAGCGCGATCATTAGATCTAAAGTTATTAAGGGTGGTCCGTTTTTTTTATTTTGAGCACTCTACATACAATGTGATTATTAAATATCGTTATAAACATATCGCTGGTTCAAAATTAAAACGACACTTCTGCATTCACTTCTCATTCAAACAACAATTATGTTTTCGGAAGTGTCGTTCTAATTTTGAACCAGCGATATGTTGCCCTGGGGAGTATTAACTCGAACAATAAAATTTTGTATTTAAATCAATTTGTAGGCAGGCATTTGAGAATACCGTTATCCAACTCTTGCATTTGCTGTTTCAGTAGCTGAAGCTTGAATGGCAACAGCGAATCCTCGGAGTAAAAAACTAAAACGAAACTCAATTTTTAGCCTATTTCTATCAGACGACGACAAAATAGATAAATTATTAATTTTTGAGGAGTCAGTAATTTAAGTCTTTTAAGCATATTTTAACGACAAAGGGATGGAAGCTGTGTTGCTGCCTCTCGCTCATCATCTCTGCCTATATTAAAACAATCCTTCCAACTTTATTTGAAGTTTTTTTCCCCTCTTTTGTGAGGATAACTTTTTTTAAAAAAAGGCAACGGAGAAGGGAAATGAAAATCGTTATAAGCATTCTTTTTACAGTACTTATGTCCACAAGATGTCAATTCGTTCTATATAGATAATTGTTATAGGTGTTTTTTTTCTTCATAGTATAAATGTTCTTAAGCGTATTCAAGCCGCAATTTCGTCATTCGCTTTTTTCTCCTATCACCAAAGGTTTCAAAAAATCGTTCAAAGCTACAGAGTTTCAGCAGGTGAGGCTGTGAGAGGGGTCACATTATATTTACTGTGCCCAGCCACTTCACTATACTCAGATACAACTTTAATAACAATAGTAGCTGTTCAAAAATTAAGAAGAGGGAACTCTTTTAGGCACCTTATATGCTAAGGGAAAAAAAATAAAATCCTTAACTGGGCGAACCGCAATGAACACAAAGTATATATTTTTGATATTTATTTGAAAAGTAAATGCTATTTAACTGCTTAAACTTTCGAATTTGGGATCTTTCAATTTTTGCATTTTATCCTTGTGCAATGCTTTAACAACAGAAACTCAATTTGTTGAAACTGCGAAAAATTCATGACTCTCAACCAAGTACTATTTCTTAATTTTTTTGAAAAAATTTTGTTATTTTTATAGACAAAACCTCGTTTGGAATATAATATATGAAAATTTTTCATATGATTAAAGTACTTATTAAATTAAATGCATTTAATAGTTCATGACTAAAAAGAAGTATTTTTGGAACTCTTTCTGAAAATAATGCTTAAGTAAAGGAATGGATCATTTGGGATTTCTATATTAATCAGATTTTTCTCATCTGACTCAAAGGAATTCTCGAAGGAGTTATCTACTGAGTAGTTAAGGTATCAGTTTTCTTTACAACTAAAAAACTCTGAGAGAACAGCAAAAGAAAAATATGTAGGTTTTGAAGAAGTTCTACTCTTGGGGTTTCGTTTGAAAAAACATACTTTTCTTTTGGATTGGAAAAAGTATAGAAACGCTACCTTTTTATATTAAAAAAAATCGCTGTTACGAGCGTTAAACGTAATGTTATACTTTGTTTGGAAGTAAAAAAATAATACATTAAACTTAAATGGTCTGTAGAATTTACAAAAAATGATGGCCGATCTGCGGCCAGGAGCAGAGGAGTTGAAAACTGGCACATTCATTTGCTAACATGAAGCGAGTTTTTTCTCGAAATTAGAATTTGTTCGAAATTTTATGTGCTTCTTTCTGAGATTTCCCCCCCCCCCTCAGTTTGTATTGCTTGAAATATTGACTATTTATCCATTGTTGTAGAATTTTTTTTCCCACATTTGAGTTATTATTAAAGTAACAAAAATAGGGCAATTTTGCCAGATTCTTACCATTTACATCGAAAACTTTAATTTTTTAATTGTTAATATCTATAAAAAAAACTATATTTGAAGTATTTCGTCGGTAAAGAGTAAACTTATTTTCTTCCCATTGAGTCTCCACGTTCCCTTCATATTACAGATTATTCATTTTTAAATCTAGTTAATCGTTCATTTCATTCACAAAATGTTCTTACATAAAACTACAATAATTGTGTATTTTATAAACAAAATTTTTTTTCGTTTTTGTGGAAAATATTGAGTGAAACAGTGTTGAAGTGGGTCGGCGAGAAGAGTGGATCAGTATAAAATTTTACAAGGCTTTCATAACTTTATAATTCATTGATCTGATCCACAACTAGAGGTTTTACACACAGAAGTGTAAACTGAAGCTTTTTACAAGATGTAAAGTACCTTGACGTGATCAGTAGTTCAAAATATTGATTTTAATTAAGTTTTTAAGAAACCCATTGTAAATAGGCAGTCAACAAATGTCTGTTGAAGTGTGTGGTAGAATTCTTGAAATAGTAGAATAATTTTTCCTTGTGAAGATAACTTGGCTGGTGGTCACCCACACATTACTGCATAAATGAAATGTTGATTTTTCCCTTTTTCTCTATTTATAACAGAATGTCTTTCATTTTAATCATTGATCTATAATATTTCTTCTATAGGATATTTCGTTTAAAAAAATTGCCGCAATAGCGGGATTCAAGTCATTTTCAGCTCGTCATTAACATGCAGTTTTTGTATCATAAGTATTAATATTTTGATAGTGACTTGGGAAAATTTTCGCAATAGCGGACTTTTCATAGTAAACCATATTCGTTACACCGAGGTTTTACATTATTTGTTGAGGATGACATTCACTGAGGTTTTCATAAATTTCCAATCACAAATATTTGGAAGTGCGCTTAACTACTTGGATGTAATGGTTAAAGTTCAAACTCTGTATTTTATGAAGATCACCGAAGATTTACTTTTAAATGAGCGGAATTCTAATGACGCTTGCAAATATTTTCCTTTTAGACAAATAATGACGTTATTAAAACTTAAGTAAAAAAGCATTATTTTCAATTCTAATTCAGATTTACCTTTCTGAAGTATGTAAGAATTCGGTACTTATTCTAAAGTAAGTTTGAAATATATCAGTAACATAATAATATTCAAAGTAAATGTTTTAAAAAAATTACGCCTTTTTTTAAACACTACACTGTTCAGTTGAGTTACCTAAAGCGTGTTCTTTTCTTTCAATATAATCTTAGAGAAGTATTTTATAAGACTTGCTCTTCAATTTGAGCAAGATTTGAGTTTTGTACAGTTTGTTACCAGCAAAAATAAACCTCTACAGCATATAAAAGAAAAGTTGCATACCAATGACTAAGATTTTAACATAAAGTATAAAAAAACAGCATTTTTCACTAGCGGCAACACTCAAAATTAAGAAAATTATGTAAAAATGAAAAAAAAAAAAATGCAGTGATTTATTAATTGTTTGCACATAGAAATGCAGACTTTTGTGCTCATCATAAGCCCTTGAAAAGCATGACATGTTAGAGAATGATTTGAACATCGACGAGAGCACACAGATGGTGAGATAAAAAGAAGGTCACAAATAAGTGGAACAAATAATTGGATTGCAAGAGAAGAGTCAAATGAAAAGACAGTTGAAATCTGCTGTTCGAGGTCACAGAAGTACAATTACAAATAAGCATCTCAGTGAAATAACATTAATGACACATCAGAGAGGAGCTCAGGGGATCGAGGCTAAACTAAACTAAAATATATTAGTCCATTATGAATTTTATCTCAATATGTGAATGAATTTGCAATTTTGATGGTCACAGATTATTCATTAGGTCAAAAGGAGGGGGATTTTCTGTTTCTTTTCTTGTCCCTACAACTAAAATAAAGTGCCCTAACCTGCATTAGTTTCAATACATACTTTGAAAATGAATTGATTAGTACAAGTCAAAAAGTGGAGAATTCGAGACGGAGAACCAAGTAACTAAATAAATATCACAGAAGGCCGCAGGATCAGTGCGAAGCTACAAGATTCTGTAAATCCCCGAGAGCATACCAGCTGGCCGTCATAAAAAGTCTTATGCAAACGTGTCTAGCGAAGTAAAAAAAAAAAAAAAAAAAAAAAAAAAAAAAAAAAAAAAAAAAAAAAATTNAAAAAAAAAAAAAGAAAAAGAAAAAAGAAAAAAAAACGACTAAAAAAAATACTCAGAATAAAAGGAGTGCTTAAAACAAACCGCTAAATTGAAAAACAGTTAACTTAATAAAGGAGAGCAATAGATGAATAACGGAACCAATGACAGCTCTCGACTAAAAAAACTAAATCACGTAAAAGGAGTGACTTTTCTTCCCTTTTACATGCTGCCGTCCCCCTTGCATCTTAACCCCCCTCATTCTCTAGAAACATAATGGACCTTCCCTAGATCCCAAGTCTGCTCTCCTCTAGGGCGCTGCAGAGCTGAAGAACAGGGCGGACAAGGCGCACCGCCCCAACTCGCGTCTATCAGTAGGATTTCAATCAAGTTCTGTTATGTTTGTGGCGCCAATGGTTTTCGACATCTGGAGTTCGAGTGTTTGCCTCTCCACTCTGGGATACTCAATAATAGAACGTCCAGAGGTAAGATTTCTTCTTCTTTTTTTTTTTACAGAAAAATACTTTGTTTTCTCGAAATTTAACTTTCATACTTTTTTTTTTATAAATTTTTAATAAGCCATTTATATGAAATAATCGTTTCCTAGAAAACGTTTAAGGAATGATTTCTAATAAATATTTTGATATAAGTCTCCTGAATATATAATGAATTAGTCTGTCTACTGAAACTAAATTTTCCTACATTTTACATATAGATTTTTATAATCCGTTTATTTAAAGTGTCAGGTTAAATAGAGATACTTTATTTACAATACTGATCATAAAAAGATGAACGAAGTAAATATCACTGAATAGCACATTGAATTTTAAAATGCTTTTACTCATCTCCGGGGAATTTTATATCGATAATTCTAATTATTATAATAAATTTTCAAATTTATTAATTAAAACATCCCGGAAAGTTAAGAATGAAACTAATAATGAAGAACTGAAATAAGAATTTCTGAAATTCTTACTTCAAAACATAAGTCTGTAACAGCGAAATTTTTTATTTATTTAGTTAGTTTCACATGTTCTTAGAAATGTAAGGCAGATTTATAAAACATCTATTGAAATACTAAAACATAAAATAATACTTAACATATAATGATGCTTTCAAGTTCTAACATAAAGTAAAAACTTTTTTTAGATTAAATATTTTGTAAACTATAGATCTGAATAAAATGTTGAAACATTAATTTGTTTATCGATGCAAATTAGGTAATTTTACTCAGAAAAAAATTATTAAAATATAACTAAAGCTTGCTCTTTATTTTCAAGCAATTTTTTTTCTTAACAAAAATTTAGAACATGCATTTAAAACATCTATGGAAACATTAAAAAATAATATTTATACCGAAATGATGCGTTCAAATTTTAATAAGAAGCAATTTTTTTTAAAAATTATATTTTTTGGGAACAATAGATCTGATGTTGTTGTTGTTGTTAATTTACGTCGCACTAGAGCTGCACAATGGGCTATTGGCGACGGTCTGGGAAACATCCCGGAGGATGATCCGAAGACATGCCATCACAATTTTGATCCTCTGCGGAGGGGATGGCACCCCCGCTTCGGTAGCCCGACGACCTGCAATAGATCTGAATATCATATTCCACTAAATCAAATATAGAAATACGATTTTGCTCGGAGAAATAAATTGAGTAGTTTTGCCTTATTAAAATCTGTAAAAATGTAAGTACAGTTTGCATTTTATTTTCAAGCAAATTTTTGTTTTGTTTGCTAAAATAACCTATAAACTTTGCATTTTTATTATTAAAATTATTTTTAAATTTAAAAATACTTTCAAGAAAATGAAAACGATGTTGAAATTAAAGAAATATAATACAATTTAGAATTGAAATCTAATCTATTAGTGAACGATATTGTAGAGCAGATGGAGGAAAATTGAATCTTGTGTATCGAATTATGATAGTTTGTTTAAAATCAGTTTTTTTATATTTCGCATTAACTAGTACAAAATATAAAATGACATCCAATATACTCTGCTGTAACTTTTAAAAGAGAATCAACACTAAAAGTAAATTTCTGTTTTCGTTCAAATGCCTAAGATTATATGCACAACACTCAGGATGTTTGATCCTATCTGTAATGATACATATTTAAATATTCAACTAATTGATTTGACAAAAGATTTAAGTTTTACAATTTTATAGTTGCTTTTACTAATGGATAAAAATGAACTGAATTTGATAGAACAGATAATTAGTAAATCATTCAAATGATTCTGCATTGCATACAATATGATTCAAGGACATACCGTGACAAAACTGCACATGGGTGACAGCCAAGATTTTCCTTCAAAGTCTCAGGTGGCTGCGACCACTTTATTCAGCCTGCGTAGGGACCGAGGATACGCGTTCCTCATTAAACTGTTCCACCACGAAGTGCACGACTTCACGCGCCGGACATTGACTACCAAAGCAGGGGAGTCATCCCCCCAGAAGAGGATCAAAATTATGATGGCATGTCTTCTGACCATCCTCAGGGGTGTTCCCCAGACCGCCGTGAAAAGCCCATTGTGCAACCCTAGTGCGATGTAAATAAAAGTATCTACGTACATTTCTTCTACACCTAATGTCTATGGTCAAGGGTATATGGTCTATGGTATATATATATATATATATATNAATTATAATTAGGTGTATTTATTTATTTTTATATACTAATTGACAAACTTGTCAGCAATTAATTCCAAAAAATTGACTATCCTTTCTAAACAATAAAATTTTTTTTCTTTTGTGATTTTAGATGAAAAAGGGAAGAAAAATATGAGACGTAACTTAAAAGAATCGATGGCAAGTGCTATTATTAATTTATAAGACTCGATTTAGTCTCAGGAATTACTTCATTTTATGTAAAGTTTATTTTAATATTTTAAAATGAACTGCAAAAATTTTTTTAATAAAATTTTTAAAAAGAAACCAGATGAGAATTCTACGACTTACTTAATGTTATTATTGTTATCTAAGAACTATCGGTTTTTCGTCTGCTTTCTTTGAAAATTAGATAAAATGCCTTGCAACTCTCAAAGCTAAACTTTATGCAAAATGAATCTAATTCATGGAAAAACATAAACAAATTTTATTTAGGTTTCGCAATTTTCTACAAAAAACAAAATTATCTTGGCCACTAAAAGACTTCAAAGCTAGTATTAATGGTTACTTTGGAAAATAACATTTTCAAACATAAATCAAAAATTTAATCTTCAAGTTAAAAATTTAAGGCGCATATAGACAAGTAGGGAGAAAAATTGAAAATTTTGAAGTGTTAAAAATGTGAAGATTAGAATAAATTTATGCACAAGAGAATATTTGATACAATAAATGACATTAAAATCAATAAACAAATTGAAAACAATATTATAATTATGGAAATCAAAATATCATACTTGAAAGTTCAAATTCTGATCCTACTGGAATTGAAAAAAGTTTTTGCTTTTAGATATGGGAATAAAAATCAATGTAAATTTCTAATAAAAACCTAAATATAACTTGCTTAAAGTAAACAGTTGTTTTTTGACTGCAAATTCCATTGGTAAATAATAGTATAATTTGGAAACTAAATAAAGAAAATGTTTTCAGTAAATTTCGTGGCGCTCAGTTGGAAGTTCAAATATTGTAGCAGGAAGTCTATCTGAAATATTATCCTTTTAATTTACAAAGTGATTTATTTTGGAAACGATACAAAATGAATTGGAAAAAGGCATTACATCGAAATGATCTCTTGAGAGTCGATGAGTAAATGTTAGCACCAAATGTTTGCAATGTCTGGAATTATAAGAGATTCAAAATAGAGTTTCTCGACAGATTAAAATACTGAGTAAAAGCAAAAAAAGTTGATTAAAAAGCATTAAGCAATAGTTTTATGTTAAGAGTATGAAAAATTTGACAATTTGAAAAATCTGTAAAAATTATTCTAACTAAAAATTTGAAACTCCAGCTTCGAAGTGCACATTTTCGGGTTTACATCTATCTTCATGTAAAGTGTGGTAGCTGTAAATGCCTCCCATAGACGCAGACAGGCTCATTAATAGAAAATGATCACGTGTCAAATGCAATTTACCTGTTAAGCTGCAGGCGGATAATGTTATTATGCTGAAAGAAGACACGTTGTGTTCTTTTAAATTTTCTGAGGACAATAGAAAACAGTTTGAAATTAACAAATGACTTATTAATTTGCTTTATTTTTTGGTTTAATTAAGATCAATGAATCTATTTTACAAAATATTAAAATAACTGTAATATTGTGAAAATTCTAAAATCTTATGTTTCCAAGGGAAAAAAAACTATTTTTCCAGTCAATTTTCAATGGCAATTTGAATCTCACTAAATTGTGGAAATCGTGTATAAAGCTACACTAAACCTTTAGGGAGTTAACCATCTGGGTAAACTAGGAAGGCCTTACCTATTCTTCAAATAATTCTATCGATATTTGCCTTTTGCTGTTATTATATTTGAGGCAGCTGTTTGAAACACACTTTCATTCATCGAAAACAGGTGTCAGTTGAAAAGTAGAAAAGCATTTCTTCCAGTTGCAATAGTTAGAATTTCAATAAAGGAATTCCATGAAATATTCTTTGATTTTCATTTAAATTGAATTCTGGCATTTCAGTAAAGAAATATTTGAAATGTGATGAAAAATGACCCATCTTTTCTTAGAAAGTCATTTTTATTTTGGGGTCAGCTATTGAGGATTTTAGAGACAGTCTGTGATTAGTTTTTACAGAAAAATTTGCTCCAAAAAATGAGTGTACCTTTCAATTGATAAAACTACCTTCAGGAAACATTGGATAATGGCAGTGAAGAGGGCAGCATTACTAAAAACATGGATTGAAAAGATTCCTTTAAATTTTTCAGATGCTTTAGACTGGATCTGAAATTCAATATGTTATGCGTTTGATAAACAACCTGATATTTGTGAAAAAGGTAAATGAATCTTTATATCTTTCTGTTGAAAAATATTAGGCAGATGTAAATTCAAATTGACGGCGCTAAATAAAAATAAGGGATTATTTTTGCAACAAATATGTCTATAAGTAGCAGAATAGTTCACAAAATGATGAAGAAATTTTACTCAAGTTTATTTTGTCATACTGAAATTTTCAAAATTAATAAAAAAAATTTAAATATAAGAAAGAATAAATTTCTTTAAAATTTTATTAAAAAAAAATTAAATTTTTTTTTCATTCTGAACACCTGGTGTATGCACTTCTACCAAAGTACGATTTTTAAGCTAATAAGTTTAATATTGAAATTAAATAATAAATTGAAATTTTGCCTGGTAATTAATTTCTTTTCTAAAAATATACATTTGTCAAATAAAACTTTAAAAGGCATGTCAAAACAAAGATCTGTTTATGCTATTTCCTTTAGTGGGGAAATAGAAATAAATTTGTAAGAACGATGAAACAATGATTCATTTCCTACATAAGTTGACCACAGAAACAATGCACCACAAGTCGTCAATTTACAGTACAGTACCTTATTTTCTATTCCCTACTTCAGGGCATGAATTTCAGTTATAAAGATAACAAAACCTTTTGCTCGCTTCTATTTTCGCGAAAAATATAAACAATTTTCATCAAGAGATTTTTGGTGATCGAAACCATAAAAAAATGTGCAAAATGAAAAATCACTTTTATTGTTAAAACTGAGGGATTTTAGTTAAAAAAGAGTTTTAATGATTCCAATGTTATTCGCATATCATTAAAAGCCATTAGAATACAAAAAATTAAGTCGTAAGAAGTGTTTTTACACTATATACAGACTTTTAACGCTTATTATTTATATAGAGCCTCTTTTTGATAGTAAAATGCGTCGAATTCAGGATCAAACTTTGTTGGGAGGAAGGTTTAATTTACAGAAATTTTGAGCAAATTACCAAAGAGTTACTGTAAGATGTTATCAGTTTTTTCTGAAACCTCTCTCATAGCAAGATCTGATCACGGATGAAATTTTATAATCTGGAGTATATTTGGTGCTGAACATTCTTTACTTTTAAACCTCTCTCCAGTCAATGTTAGTGTCTGCCAACGTATTTTCATTAAAATAAAATTAGAATCGGAAAGTTTATGTCAAATTCAATAATTTTGGAACACCTTCCCAAGGCGTCAAAACAGGCAGAGATGTCAACTCATCTGTAGATCGCAGTCTTTCTATGGTGCATAAATCTCCCTCTTAAAGTCTGAAACTATTGCTGCCCATTTTTAATATTTGTCAACTAAAAATTCATAACTCTAAGAAAATATGGCAGTCTAATTTGAAACACACCATTTTATAAGGCAAAATTTCAGCCTTAAATATTTGGTCTCCAATGGCAAGCTGCGAGTGACAATTTTACGCCCTGCTCTACCTAACTATCTAATTTTTTTTTACAAAAAATGTGTTTAGCTATTTTTTTCGAATATAAAATGCACATTTACTCCGGCAACGAAAAATTTCAAACTTCTAATTTAGGAAAATAAACAAGGATTCTAAAATAATTTTCTTAATTCTTAAGATATTTTATTTCATATAATACTATTTCTAGTTAAATTTTTCAACAATAAAAAATCTGAAAATATTAGGAATCTTTGAAAGAGCTGTTAGAAAAATTATTAATTAGAATAAATCCACTGAAAAAACACTTTTCAAAATTTCTTTTTTTTAATAAAATTTTTAAAAATTTTTGCTTTTGATAGTATCCAATTAATCATGTTTACTTGATCGTGTTTTATTTATTTTTGAATTCTTATATTCATAATTGAAAACATGAATTATTTAAGCTTCTGGTCTTTTTTTAAAACTCTGTTTAAAAGAGAATAATTCCCTGGGCTTAAGGTATTTCATGTCATATTATAAACTATTTTTCAAGAAATCTTCCTCAGAAAATAATCAGTTCCGTAGAGAGTGTTCATGAAATCTTTAGTATAATATTTTGAATAGCCCCTTTTCAAGTTTTTCTTTTGAAGGTAAACAAGTTCAATGGAAAAAAAAAAGAATGGCTTTCACGTAAAGGCTTGATCAATGATTAATGGTATTGAAATTTTATATCCATTACAACTGATTTGATTTTGAAGTAAATTTTTTAATCAATAAAATTTACCAATGAAATTTAAATATTATTTATGTTCAAGAAGGAATTAAGAATATTTTGTGGAGTTTTTTTGACATTGATTTTTTTGTTGACAATTACATAAAATATGTTTTTAGATTTTTATAAATTGATTACGTTTTCAGTTTTTTTTAGTGAAACAGGGTAATTTTCTTCTTCTAGTGATTACACTCGAAATATCAAGGATATCTAACCAATTCCGGTATCCAAACATATGTATACTTAATTTTAGATAGGACTGATATTTTCTTTTGAATTTTGAAAGAAGTTAAAATTAGGTTATAAATTGTTTTTCCTAATATTTGCATTAATGTAAAACTTAGGTGTCTGCTTTAAGAACATTAAGTAAAGGATTAGTATTTGCTTTTAAGAATCAATTTAAAGAAGCTAGAGCTAGAATTTAGATTTTCTTTTAACTTTTTGCATAATTGAAATAGAATTTACGTTACACTTGATACTTTTTACTGAATTTTTTAATGTATAAAGATGCAATAATTTGATTTTAGATAACGGATTTTTTTTGATTCTTGCAATAATGTAATGGAATTTAAGTAAAGTTTTAGATTTTATTTTTTTGTATCATTGTAATGAGATACGAAAAAAAATGTACAATAAAAAATGTACAATAAATATTTTTTATTTATTATGGATCTAAACACATTCTAAATAAAGATTTCCAAAAGAAAGTCTGACATATTTGATTTAAGTCTTGAGTTTAAGAATTTATTTGTTGTTCTCTAAGTTTTCTAACTTAAAATAAACCTTAATTGTTACACTCAATCAGCATTAAAAGTGTCTTTCTTTTACAGATATTAGGCAATAAAAATGTGGTTTTGGAAAATATTTTAAACGAATGCAAATCTAAGTTAACTTGAAATTAATAGAGAATCAAATAAATTTGATGTATTAAAGAATGATTTCAGGACTAAATTCTTAATCAAAACTAAGTTATTTTTCAGCTTGGAGTTAAGGAAAAATATATATCAGGTGTTTTTTTATGATAAAAAGGTTTTGAAATAAATTGCTTAGCTTATAAACTAAGGAATTTAAATGCTATAATTTTAAATTTTTTAAAAATTTTATACCTCATTCTATATTTATAACACCGAATTAGGATCTTTTGTAAATAGTACTATTTTATCAAATGGTATATATTTAACGAAGTTAGGTAATTTAAATTAATTTTACTTCCTCAAAACTTTTAAATATAATTAATTTTCAATAACCAAAGTATTTTATAGACTAGGAGAAAGATTTTAAAAAAGAACAATCTTGTCACACGTTCAGTTATATGTTAGCGATAATATAATTTGATAAATAAATCAGCATGCCACATGCTTTTGGAATATAAATGCATATTCAAATATAAATGAAATTAATACTTTCTATAATAACCACAAAGAAAATCCGGCAGTAAAAAAAAACAATCATGTCACAGCAGCTTATGAATGATTCAGCATTTCCCTCCTCTTCCTCCTCACTGTCCCCTTTTGATGAAATGCTTCGTTACATATGCTTGTATTTCAGAAACAAAATGTTACAGATCACATTTCAATACTTAGTTTCAAACTTTAACTATGTATTTTGAAGACTTACGCAAGATCACTATCAATAAAGATAACATGCGTTCTTATTTTGTATGAAGTGTCTATAATTTTTTTTAAACAAAAAAGATTATCTTCATACAATAGTTACAAATCAATAGGCTCCACATTTCCTTTATATGAAGCCGGTATCACCTTATCAATATTCTTATTGGAGCATTTAAGATTGTTCAAATTAGGTGAAAATGATCTGTTTTTTTTTCTATTCGAGTTCAAATGTTTCTTTGACTTTAACTTTTTAACAAGACGGACCTAATTTGAACCGTAGACAGCATCGATGTTTTTCAACATAAAATAAAATCAGAGCAAAACTGCAATTTTAATTTTTTAATATGAACAAAAAAATGAAAAAGGGGGACATAAAAATGCCCTGATGATGATAATTGTTTTTATTTTAACGCAAGTGTGGAATATCATTTGTTTTTAGTCCCTAATCCTGTTACTAACATTATGATACAAAGAAATATCTAGCATAGCATCAATTGCGAACAGTTATCGCATCACAATATGCAAAATTAAAAAAAAAGTTTTTTTTTAAAGTTTTACACTAAGAAATATGAAATACACTAAGAAAATAGTTGACTCCTCAATTCATAATATAGAGCAATAAAAGAAAAATTAAATAATAATGACAATAGCAACAAAGATAAATTAGAATCAGTGGACCTGCTGACAAGTGAATAGTTTAAGTAAATGATTTGCGAAACTTCGATCTTCCTTTTTCTTTTTCATAAAAATTGTATAAAAATGAAAGTAATTTTTACGATCAACGGCCGTTTCGGTAAAGTGATAAGGAAACTATGAAATGGAAGAATGCGGTAGTTTTTCCCTCTTGACTGCTTTTATAAAGGAAAAACACTTCTGCAGGGTTTAAAAAATGGAAGGAAGGATATAAATTGGATGTATATTGAGATAAATCGATTACGAAATTTTGGAACGGAAATTTAATGTCCAGGTACTGTTTATTTTTGAAATGTTAAGGGTCCTAAGTATTATTAAAAGTTCTGTCCATGAAAGTGCACACCCCGTTTTACGGTTTTGCAAAATGTTCATTTTTAAAAGAAAGTTATATTAACTAAAGCATATATATTCCAACTTGAAACGAAAGGTATTTGAAAGGGCACTATAAAGACACTTTTTGATTCGATGGTTCTTTCGGGAACAGAATTTCTCTAATGATAGTTTATCTAAAGCAATGGATCCCATTTTTTTTTTTAGAAACCTGAAGGATCTTTTTTGTGGAACCCTGACTTTTATTAATCACAGGATATAGTCGTGCAATATCAACATAATTCTCAGTTCTAGAAATCATTGTTCATCAATGCAAAATGTGACAAAAAAATCTTGCTCACAATTTTTAGCATGATTTTATTAAAAATAAATTAATTAGCAAAATATAACCAATAATAAGAATGGATCTTTACAAATAAATATTTTTTTCCAGATGCGCAAACGCTTATTGACATTTTCGCTTATTGCCGCAAGTCATCTACCTTTAATACAGAAGCGATTATTTCAGAGAGTCCAAACTTTTGGGTACAGCGATTGTGTAGAGAACAAAGAAATGACTTTGCACTTTTCTTGCTTAGATAATAAAAATTGTGCCAAAAAATACGTATACTAAGAAATATATGTCATAAAATAATTTATAATTAAAGTGGTATACAATAAGAAATGAGTTAACTTCCATTCCATGGTGCAATAACTTAGATCAGGTTTTTTTTGCCCCACCCTGTAGGTTTTCTTAAATATTGCTTCATGCTATATGCTACGATGAATGATTTTCTCTCTAGACCCATCTTGTAACTTAGCTTTTCGTTATTGTCTTTTGCTTATCCGTGTTCTACAAATCGCAAACAAGTTGTAACTCTCGGATCACCTGAGTCCCTTCAATGTACAGGTTCCATGGAAGCCTGGGGTTCCACAGAGCACCTTTCGGGAACCAATAATCAAAAGAACTGCCATAGAACCTGGAGGTGTCTGTTGCTATGGAAACGTAAAAGAGCCATTTTAGTGAGAGGGGCTTCGAATATTTTTCTCACCGACCCCAGTAAAGAATTGTTCAAAAACCCACACTCCTACTTGAAATAGTTAAACCACAGTCATCGACAGACTTCCTTAGATAGATTGGAAAAGCAGTAAGGACACTTCATGGCATTTATATAAATTTAGATTTTTTGATACAATTCTTTTGCAGAGTTATTGTTAGTCTTTATTATAGGAATAAAATAAGCGATTCAAGATTTTCTATCATTTAATAGCAACAGCACGCTTGTTTTAAACTCAATTCTAACATAATAACCTCTTGTCACTTTAAATATAATCTAGGAACGAAATTATACTCTGCTAATGTGGACAAATTCTCCCCTTTGTTAAGGTAAATAGGTTTGCTACTTAAACCAACTTCATCAATAAATATTTGAATTCTCGCTTATGTGAACTTCATATAAACTAAATTCCGCATTTTAAGGGGAAATATTTTGCTCTAATTATAACTTCGAATGATCCAAAGTTTAATGGTTTTAATTTATGTTTCTAAGAATCCCTGCTTTTCTTTAATTTCAGGTTTGCAACTCCAAGAATGAAAACTAAGAGCGAAATCTACTTGGAAAACGTAATGCTGCTAACATCGTTTCGATCTTAAAAGTTCATCGTTAAAGACATGTCTCATTATTTACTAGAAAAAATAAATCAGTCAACAACGATACAAATTATTTAATTTTACTAGTCAGCCAAAATCACAACCGATTGCTGATTTTGTGCAAAAGATGAATAAAATCAGCCGCTTGGAGGCATGAAGAGGCAAAACGTACGTACATTATCGTTGATCGTGTGCACCTTCACATACTTGCTGATCGGGGCGGCCATCTTTGACGCCCTGGAATCGGACCAGGAGAAGATTCAGAGGGACATGTTGCTTTACATAGAAGGATTGCTCATCAAGAAATACAACATAAGCAAAGAAGATTATAGGATATGGACTACTGTGATCATTAAAGGGGTACCGCACAAGGCGGGAATACAGTGGAAGTTTTCAGGAGCTTTCTATTTCGCCACAACAGTGCTCACCACCATTGGTAAGTCTTCGATTATTACTATAACCACAATTTTTTTCAAATGAGACAAAACTATTCCCGAGTATTTATTCTGGATAAACGAAGAAAATATTTTTAGTACCATTGTTAACACGGAGCGTATCAAAATTGGGGAACAACCATTTTCACTCAATTAAGATTCTCCAAAACTTGAGTTCGTTCTGGGAAAATGGAGGTTGTGTAAAATGACCTTTCTGCCTTCTATTGTTAAAATCCAAGTCCTTTTTAATAAAAGTACTTCATTGGTTCAAAAAAAAAAATTCAAAATTTAACTCTGTTCGTCAACTAAAACAATTACAGACTATCATAAACCCCTTACAGGAACTTAACAGTTTTCTAAAATTTTCACTAGATGACAGCGCAATATCTAAAAACATCATACTACCGATACTCAAAGCCACTCTCTTAATCTGAAAAATGCGACTTATTACTAAACTTTCCGAAGTCATTCAGTTAAAGAACTTACTAGGTTTTCAGGGAAAATTTCCTCTCAGTCCAATGCTTAGCAACAACGAGGATCAATTAGAGAATTTCATCAAATTCTTCGTCTACTTATTTAGAGGATTGGAATACATTTTAACTGAACAAAGGATTATCACAGAGTGTTTCCTTGTTCGTAGAATTCTTGTTAAGTGACATTAACAGTTGAATACAGAAATATCTAACATTAATGTACACCAACACAAATACTTAAATGAAGCTGCTTAGAGTGAACCGTCATCGAATGCTTGTTTCAGACGTCCGTTTTGTGTAAATTGCGTAAAAATTTGTATTGTAAACAGCTTTATCAGATGTTTGGATACAGCTTAAAACAAAACATTTCAAATCAGCAAAAATCTCTCTTTTATGATTCTTTTTACTTCAATCTTCAATTAATCTTGTAAAAAGATCTATCGTAAAAGTCATTTAATTCTTTTTATGTAAAAACGTTGGTTTCGTTTACAAAACGAAAAATTAAAAGTGTTTTTTGCTTTAATATTTTTTAAGCACCATTAAAAAAGGATAATAACAGATTTAAAGAATAAAATTCTGAATAAGAAACATTAGTTTTATTTGAGTATTCACCGCAAGTTATTTTCAGTAATATTTTTTTAAATCTCGATTTTCTTGATTTTAGACTTTTTTTTCTCCACATTTTATCCATCAAGGATTATAATTTTGAGAACTATGGTGTATTACTAGCTGAACAGTCATTCAAAGTAAAAAAGAAAATAATAGATATATGAGTACTATCAACACTACAGAATCATACATACAACAGAATACAGACACCATTAATAAAGCTAAAATGATTACAATTGTTCATTTATTTATAATTATTTGTCACCCTTCGTGGTTGTTTTACGTTATAAGTTAATCAAAACACGCTTTTTTCTCCATCAGAATAAAGATTAATTGAATTTAGTATCATTTGGCATGATGGTATTGATCGTGGCTAACTCACGATAGTCAAATTTTATCGCCATCAAATGATTTTTGCTTATTATTTATCTATTTAGTTTATTATTTTAAGGGGCGTAAGATACTTATTTCCACAGTAACTGTATTCAAAATGAACAGTATTGATGAAATTTTAAATATTACACATTATATCATAGTTTGTACTTATATTAGTATATTTTATACCTATTATCTACCCTTTAATTCTTGAGTTTAGAGCAAATTACGTATCGCAAAATGAAGCCAAAACTTTAAAAAAAAAAAAAATACTCATAAAACCCTGGTAAGGTTTTTAGAGTAACGCCATTCTCTATTTTACCTCTTATATACTGTTTGAAACATTATTTTTATTAAAAAAATGCCAGCCACTGATTATTAGGTCATTAGGCTTTTAGCTCTCCAGTACTTCTTAACAATACAGTCAAAGTCTTGTAGTGCAGAGCCTGTGTTCAAATGCGCAGCAGTCATGGCTTGTCCGCAGTTACATAAAAGGCAATCTGATGAAGTAGTCAGCTTGAGGCTAAATAAATGTGAACGTAGACAATTATGTTCGGTCAAAAGTCTAAACATGACTAACGCAGTAGCACGGGGTGAATCCGGAACACTGTGACTGTTTAAAATACAAGTAGTGGTGGAAAAAAGCTTTTTTAAAGTTCATTGCTGTTGTTGTAGGCCATTAAGGCAAGGGATGCGATTATTATTGCTTTCCACTGGCCAAGAATCTATGTTCAAGAATTCGACTTCAGCCACACCCATACGTTACACGGACTGACCCATTCATACATCCATACATTCATCCTCAGATCGTAATTTTGATCTGAACCAGAGGACATTTAATCTCCAATCCAGTACTTCTAGAGATATAATTTGTTATGGGAACATGAAATGCTTTGTGACCAGACAGGTCTAACTTGCACCTTTCGCCATTTACTACATGGGGAGCCTTTAACTGGTTGGATTTGTATTCTAGTTCTTACGAACAAGAGTCCAGCGCACTACCAACCACGCTATCCCGGCTCTTTTAAAGTTCATTAATATATTAATCTATATTCTTTATTGCTACTAAAAACATTTTCTGAAACTATGGGAAATCTGTACTAGAATTTCGGATTAAAACTGCATCAATTTCCACAATACCAATAGTACGTGTTATCAAAATTAATTTAGCGCCATCTGCGTATTAGTATAATATTAGTATAACGATTTTCTACTGTTCCTCTGAGCGACTTTTCCTCATTTACTTTGCTTTTGAAATATGGATTTTTTAAAAATTTCAACTAATACATATCATCAATATTAAGCATTAGTGTTAATAAAAATGTGGTGATTTTTTAAAGATACCTATAAAATTAAGTATCTTTTCTTTGTTCTTCTTATACTTATCCTCTTCACAAAGTGCATGATACCAATATGTATCGTTAACTTTGGTTTTCAGTACATAGCATGTTTTTTAATTTCAAATATTACACAATACCGACATTAATTTAGCAACATTTATGTCAATAAGAGCATGGCGACTTTTTTAGTACATAGCTTATTTTTTTAATCACGATATGTACTGATTGCCGTAATTGATTTAACACCATTGGCGTCAATGATATTACGGCAAGTTTTTATGTTTCTTCTAAACGAAGTAGTACCACTTTTCCATTGGTTCTGCCTTTCAATACAGAACTATTATTTTCCACTTTAATTACTGTTGATTTCAAATTATTTAGTTTTAAAGAACCAGGGTTTATAAGAATTGCTATTAACAAAATAAACACGTGGTTTCATAAAGCTTTAGAAATACGAATTTGGTAATGTAGTTGACGAATGCTACCATGTTAGCGTTGCTTACTGAAATTATCTGACATAACGAATAAAAAATAATTAAGTATTAAAGTACGCGCAATGAACTCCTATTTAGATCAAATAGAGCTGTGAACAAGTAAATATCACCGATGTTATTTATTCTTATAACATTTGAAAAGAAAATAGAATGGTTGATATTTTAATTAAATACAATGGCTAACGTTTAACCAATGAGAAAATTCCGTCGAACGTTCTAATGGAAAATTTCTAATGAATTTTAGGATTGTTGCCTAAAATTGACCCTTCCAGCTGGCTTCCACATTTCAGGATGATAGAACAAACCGTTCTGGAGTTTAAGCGAGGCACATACGGGCAGACAAACTCTTAATTTTATTATTATCGATTTGAATTTATTTACTATGAATGATATTAAAAATTACCTAGGAATATTGTTGCTAGCATATTTTTTAAATAAAAGAAAGTAATCATTGGAATTTTTTTTTCACAAACGAATCTGCTTACTCTTTGTTTCTTAGTTCACGGAAACGCCTGAGACAATTGAAATTTTTAATTCTTTTCAATATAGCTGAAACGAGAAGCTTTCGAAGTATCATTACTAACGTTATTTATTTCATTATAAAGTGTTGGTTTTTATGAAAATAACGTATTGTACAAAACATGCTTCGTTAATTTTTTTAAAAATATTTACTAGAAATAACCACTTAATTTTACAATCATTTCGGAGAGAATTATCTCAGTCAGAGTCATCTTTGGTTTTTATGCTAAGAAAAATAAATGGCTTTCTATGGATAGAAATTAAGAACTACATCTTAACAGATTTTTTTGGTAAAAGGTTAAAAAAAGAAAAACAATTTGTTGAACTGTAGCTAAATATTATTAAATGCTTTAAGACATGAAGAAAACTGTATCTTTTAAACACAGGTCTCTTTTACATTGCTTAAAAATTCTGATCCATAATCGGTATTTTGCAACCATCCTCTCTTAGAAAAGTCAAGGAATTTTCTAAATGAACAGTGAATGGCAAAAAAAAAAAAAAAATACTTTTTAAGAAGTACTCAATCAGAAATAAACCAAACTTCTAATGTAGGTATACAAAGAACATCCAATTTGTAATACTAAAAAAGAAGACATGTTGATAGATTGATGTAGAATGCCGATTAGGTAAGTAAAAGGAGAGAAAAAAAAAGCTGACAGGGAAGATAAATTTGCATTTATATTAGAAGCTAACGATAAAAAAAAGGAAAGAGCGGATATTCAGATTTTGAGGATAACAAATCCTGAATGTAATGGATACGATTTCTATCAGGAAAACAAATTCTTTTATTTCACATTATCAGTTTTCGTCTTCTTTTCAATGGTAATACAAAAATTTCTATTAATAATTAAATTATAAAATGCATTTATTTTTGACAATGAAATGAAATGAATTTTTTATTTTTAAAGTAAATGAGTTTTTCTGGGAATTGGTTAGTTTCAAACTCATATTTTAAAACATCGACAGTCAATAGGTTTTAGTCAGCGTGTTTTATAATATGGGAAAGATTTTTATTATATTATTTAAAAATAAAATTTAATTTATTGTTTAAAATAAATAAAATCTATTCTTCCTGGGAAACCTCCTTTGAAAGAACCTCTTGAGAAAAAAGCTGGAAAAAATTCGAGATTTATTTAGAAATATTTGTCGGAAACAAAATTTAATTCATAAATGTGATAAACAGTTTTTAAAAAATTTAATTAATTGAATTTAATATTTTTCTTTTTAATTATTAAATTCAAATTATGAATTTGATTTTTTTGCACTTTTTTTTTTTTTACATAGTATTGGATATTTTTATAGTGTGCTAGCTGAATACGTATGGGGTGAATAGAGAAATTTTTTTTTATTTATCAGTGCTGACTAGGACTGGGCGATATAAGAAATTTTATATCGTGATGTATCGTCAGTTTTGCATCGCGATATAGCGATGTATCGCGATATAGTATTTTTGAAATTCATTTACTTGTAAGGCGCAGAAAGTCGGATATTTCTATCAAAACTTCATACTCAGATTGATTTAAATCAATTTATGAATTTGATGTATATGTTTTGCTTAAGAAAGATATTAATGTTATATTTTCTAAAAATGATCGCGCAAATAATGAAAGACTTCTTAGTTTAAAAATAAATAATAAATAAAATTGAAATTTATCAATATATTTACCTAACAATATAGAAAGAAAATTNNNATGATACTCCTGAGAAAAAAGCTGGAAGAAATTCGAGATTTACTTAGAAATATTTGTCGGAAACAAAATTTAATTCATAAATGTGATAAACAATTTTTAAAAAATTTCATTAATTCAACTTAATATTTTTTCTTTTTAATTATTAAATTCAAATTATGAATTTGATTTTTTTGAACTTTTTTTTTACATAGTATTGGATATTTTTATAGTGTGCTAGCTGAGTACGTATGGGGTGAATAGAGAAATTTTTTTTTATTTATCAGTGCTGACCCAAGTCAAATAAATCTTTTGATGGTTTTCCATTGATGGACTAACATAATCTTGATAGTAACCAACACAAGTAACCATCACTTCATTGTAGGAATTCGGACTGATTTATGATGATCCAACATAAGAACAGCGACTTGTTTTGATGGTTTGTTCATGTTAAAATATCAAAAAATTTCCCTCATAGTTTCTTAGAAATGAAATATTGCTACATCATGAACCACCATCACCCCAAAGTAGGAATTCGGACTGATTTATGATAGGCCAAAATAAAAAAAACCACATTGTTTTAATGGTATATTCCTGAAAACCAACAAGATTTGAACAAGAATTGCCATTGAGTTAAACCATCATGAAAATGTATAGTTTGAATCCTCATAGACCATCACGGATTGTTGGTTCATGAGAGTTAAACTTCTCTTGATTGTTAACCATCATAGTATTAAAGTAGTATTTTTTTATCATGGAATGATAGAAATTTGTTTGCATATCAAAAACTATGAACACATAATGGAAAATGTTGCATGATGGTGACCATAAAATGATGTTGAACTGAAACCAACATAAACCCTCAAATCCTGGGACCATCAAGAATTTTGACTTGGGGGAAAAACACTACGAAATCAAGCACAAGACTGACTAAATTGAAGAATCAGGCTTAAGAGTATTTATGAATCAGGGAAAATTACATAAAGTGATTGTATTGATGTGTGTATGTTTAATGCATCAGAATTGCTTTTGATTTCACTTTAATCTTAATATAACTAATTCACATTAGTTTTTAGTATGAGGTAAATAAGAAATGCCGTATTGAAACTGTTTAGTATTGGTGCAGTTTTGAGAATCTCCACATATACATATCAATATAATACTTTATTCCCATGTTTGAAACTTATTGCATAACCCTTCAAAATTTGAGTTTTGTATAAAACACTTTTTTCTGTTGCAACAAACTGAAATTTTAAAAACAAATAGAATTATTTTAAGACCTTGATAAGGACTTTGGTGTGTGATATTTTTCTATCTGAATCTTTAACTTACAATTTAAAATATTTACAAGCAGTTGTGATACAAAGTTCTCTTAATTCCAATTCATTAAAATGTTAAGACACTATCTTTCACAATCACTAGAAAAATACTCTTTGAAACTGCGGAAAAACCATTTTATAAAACTGCTCTAATTACCATAATACCAGTAGTACATATTACAAAAATCAAGCGTATGCTAATTTTCTACGGCTTCTCTAAACTAATTTCCTATAAGCCTTTCTTCTATTCACTTTGCTTTTTAGCCTGTCACTTATTTCTTTGTCTATTTCAATGAATGCATATTACCAGTATTAATGAAGCATTGGTCAAACTAACTTTTTGAAGAAAATACCGAGAATAAACAGATTTTTCTGGTTTTAAGTTATGAGTTCAGAAAACTATTTTTTTCTTCCCGAAAATATACAAAATTTTTATCATTATTTTCTTAAATCTAAAATACGTTAAACTTTACTTAAATATTGGGTACCAGGAATGATTTATCGTGGCAAATAGGAATGCAGAGTTTGAAACCAATTTTTATGATTTCTTCATTTTATCAGCCAATTAATCGCCAAGTTGCAATTTTTAGATAATCATCATCATATCTGGCTAGACAGCCCAGGGTGGGCCAGTGCCTTCCTTTGAATTCGAATCCACTTCTCTCTACTTTTGACACTTGTTCCCCAGTTTTTCTCCTTTAGAGTAAGGAAATCAGTCTCAACTAAATCCAGCCATCTCAGCCTGGGTCTACCTCTTTTCCTGTTCGTTAGGGGTTTGTGTAATAGGATTTTCTTTAAATTTGAGTCATCATTCCTTCTGAAAATGTGAGCTGCCCAGTTTATTCGATTTATTTTAATGAATTTCACTATATCTGGCTCTCTGTAGATTTTATACAGTTCAGTATTATATCGTCTTCTCCAGGAATTATTTATTTTTATCCCACCAAGGATGGCCCTCAAAACTTTTCTCTCAAAAATGGCAATTTTATTTTCCCTAGCTTCAGTTAGGTTCCAGGTCTCAGAGCCATAGGTAAGTATTGGCCTATTTAATGTTTTATAGAGTAAAAGTTTTGTATAGATTAAAAGTTTATTATACAGATAATATTCTGTATAATAAATATCGACTTCTGATTTAATTATTGGGATCTCATTTCGGTTGCCTCGTATTTTGAGGGTTAAAAAACAAAGTTCTTATTAATAGAGTGTAATGACGTGATTGTCTTTTAATTATTTAAAATCTTCTGAGCGGCTTGATTAGAATTTTATATTAATAGCGAGTGGTTAGTAACATTAGTATTGGATGATGCCTTAGAAATGAATGACGAACTTTTCGTAATATGCCATGATCGCTCTATGGAGCTTTTACTATACTTATTGTGAATCATTTTATTTGAGTTATTGCACAGAGAAACAAAGAAAGTCTCCCTATTTAACTCCCTTTGATAAAAGTTATCGCTGAAACTGTAATGAAAGAGGATGAATAGACAACGAGAGAACATTATTCTAGAACTACAAATTGGGTCTAAACAAATAGGGTTTCAGTTTTCGTTTCACTCTCTTCTAACATAATTTAGTTAAAAAAAAAGAAACAAAGAAGCAAAACATTCAGCAAAGTCGATATTGACAATTTAATGAAATGAGCTTTTAAACATAATTTCAGCTACGATATATATTATGATACTTTTCTACTTTGTTTGAAATGGTGCTCATTAAAATAACTCTTAAAATGAACCTTTTTATTTTGCTGTTGCACACCTTTAGTTTGTTTTGTTAAAATATGAGTGAAAATGTTATTTGTAAATTTACGCCACTTTTTTATGAATAATTTATAATGAGAATATAGGTGGTTATTGTGAGACGAGAAATAATATAAATGTATTCGCAATATTGCATTACAGCTTCATCAAGATATGCATATTCAGTAGACTCGTAAGATATTTTAAAGAAAGAAAAATATTAAACAATAAAAAAATGTTTTGAACAAAAGTATTTTCTTAAAATTTAAATTTACTGCTCAGCTCTTCCACAACGACATGAGGATTACATGATACTTACAGATGTGAGCAAAGTACAATTATATATATATATATAAAATAAAACTATGTATCTAACAAAAGTATTATATTTATAATTCTTGCACGAGTCTGAACTCTCATACTTTGGATTTATTATTCTGTTATTTCAAATATTATATTAATACTAATCATCACAAAACTGTCTTGAAAGCTGCATAACAGTATTGAGAAAAGGATAAATCAATAATATGATTGATTCCAAAAATTCTAAAAATGAAAAATAAAAAATATTTACTGATAATCAGGTTTTATTACAAAAGTGAAAAAAAGTGGTTTTAAGAGGAATTTGAGATTTAACAAAATACAAACAAATGTAAAAACGCCGTCAACGAATTAGTATTTTTAAAGCTATCTGATTCCACATATTTATGTTGTTAATTGTTGCTAGTCTGTGTTTTTATAAACCTGTTATAAAATCAGCGATCGTTGAAGTAAGAAAAAGTAAGTTAATTAAGAATAAATGCTCGATTGTGGTGAATTTCGACTGTCATGAGTTGACTGCAATCATTAATAATGCAATAATGCAGTGCTAGTTAATGGTGGCTAAAGTTAAACTTTATTTTGATGAGTTGATTTTCGAAATGTTTTGTTATTCTAATTACATGAGATCAATGGGAAGGGCAACTTTCCAATTTTAAAGTTTTTTTTTTCGCTCTTGGAAATTCACGCATGAAACGATTTGTCAATTTAATTTATTTTATTTGTATAATAGTAGCTTTGAAATTTTAGATTAGGAAGCTAAACAAACTGATTTTTTCCAACAGAAAAAGCTCAAACAGTTGAAGTACGTCGAAAACTGAAGAAACGGTGCGAATATATCTCTTTTTCTCGTTTGTAAAGACGTCTTTCTCCATTTCCAGGCCTTGTTATTGACATTCCTGGACAAATACTTCTTTTTCTTGACTTACAAGGAATCTGCAGATGACATTTTCATGGTTCTGATGGAATTGACTGAATTTCTTTTTCTTATAAATCGTAACTGCATTCCTAGACCAGGAATCATATTAGGTATTAGATTCGAAAAAAGCGATATCATTCGATTTTTATTTTTTGTAGTAAACAATTTTCTATCCTTTTTTTAAAGCATTATTTTTTCTTTAAATGTAGAAATATACTAGAATTGTAGACAATTAAAATGGATTGGGAGAAAAAATGCTCCCATTCCTTTTTTTATAACTTTAACATTTAATGTAACTTTTTTTAAACGCATTTTCAGTTAAAAAAAATCTAAATTCTGCTTCCGATCAGAGCCATTAACACCATCCATTTTGTCATTTTGTGAAAATGATTTCTGACTGAATGAAAGATATAAATTATATTACCAATCTGTGCACGTTTGTAAATAATTGCATGAAAAATTTGAGCTTTGTTGCTTCTACACTTCTTTGACAAGACATAAACCTACACAATTAATAAAGATAAATTAATTAAGATTTTTTTAATTCATTTTTATTTTTTGTATTTGCCTATAACTTAATGTTAGTAGACAAAACAAGTACGTTTTTAGTAGTTCATTCTATCAAGATGGCGATTGACTGTATTCAATATCTTTTGCTAAATGATGTTATAGCTCGAAGTCAACTCATAATGAACAAAATCTCACCACAATTCAGTGATTTTCTCTGGTACTTATCCCTTTCGAAGTACCGTAAAGCACTTCTTTCCACATTATCTATGTTTAAACTGCGCAGCATTAACGCAGTTATAATAGGTACAAATTATACTAATTTTATTTATATCGTATATTTGGTAGTGATTAAATTATACCAGTTGTCATAACACTGAAAGTGCCTAATATCAAAGTTAACTCTTTGAAGGGCCTTTTTCAACGCTAACCACTATCTAAAAAAAATAATGTGAAATTCATTTAAATAAATTGTTCTGCAACAGCCAACTCAAAATAATTTTGACGACTCTGATGTTCTATTTTTTAGAAAAACTTATGCGTGAACAATAGTATGGCAATTTTTAAACATTTCTCCTGATTGAATTATTACCATTTCTCCATTAATTTTACTTTTTAGTGCAGAGCTTATTTATACTTTAATCAATAAAAACAATAATTAAGCATTATTAGCGTCGATAATAATAAGGCTATTTCTTACAGTTACCCTAAACGGGCACGTTCATTCTCTCCATTAATCTTGCTTTTTAGTACAAAGATTATATTTTTTAAGCTTTACTTGAAACCTATTTCCAAAATTAATAAAGCATTATTGGCATCAATATTAGTATGACGATTTTCTTACGTTTCTCGAAAATAAACTTATATAATTTCCCTCTTAATTTTTTTTTATTGCACAGCTTATTTTCTTTAAATTTCAATTCGTAACTAAAACTGAAATTACTCAAGCATCATTGGAATCAATGAGAGCATTGTGATTTTCAAAGTTTCTCCTTAATGGGTAAGTACAATTCCTCCATTAGTTTCCCCTTGAAGTACCTGAACTCATTTTTTTAAAATTTCAAATAAAGTTGATTTTAAATTATTTAGCTTTAGGCGAAAATTTTTTGGATCATAACTACAAACGAAGTGAACACTTAGATCCAGGTAACTTTGGAAATGCTAGTTTGATGATGAAGTCTGCCTAGGTTACCACGCTCTCGTTGATCATTTAGTTTATCTGATACAACGAATAAAAAACAATTAAGTGTCTAAGAGCGTGCAATAAACTCTTTTTTAATTACAGAGAGCTATGAGCAAGCAAACTTTGCTGACGCTATCTGTAAAACATTAAAAAAAAAAAACAGACTCGTACGTCGTTTCAATTATATCAATGACGCTAGCTCCAAACTCGATGAGAAAATTTCATTTTTAAAGGGAAAGACATAATTTAAATTTTCTAAAAATTTTTAGGAATTGCCTCTTTCTACCACTCTCCAAATTTCAGGTCGCTAACATAAACGGTTCTTGATTTATGGGAGACTGTCAAGACAAACTTTTAGTATGACGATGTATATTAAATTATGTAAAATTATTAGATAAAAATTGAATAGATGCTCATTGCTTTTATTCACTTTATTTAGCTGTTTTTTTTAATCAATAAAGTCTAAATCGAGAATTATTTCAGTGAAATTTTAAGAGATTTATAATAATTGTGCAATCATGGAATTTTTAATAATACCACGATTGCAGTACATAACTATACTTATTCACCTACTTATCACAACTTATTTTTTAATATTTTATTTCCAATGAATGTAGAACTTAATTATGTTGAAAATAGTTTTATTCGGCTACAAGTTGACGTTGATTATCAGTCAATATATTTGTGTATCTCTTGAGTATTGAATTTTAAAATTTACTCAAAGTAATGCAAATCATGAAATATGTGATGCAAAATTACGAAGTAAAAATTCAGTAAACTTTATAATTCATTACTACCTTTAATTTATCGAAACTTTAATTTAATTACCTTTTATTTATCCAACAAAATGCTGATCCAAGAATAATTTCAATGAAATTTTAAAACATGGTAATTCATAGAGAATAACTATCAATGCTTTATTCATCCCCTGTATCATGACCTTATTTTGACTACTAAGTTTTGATGAAAAATAAATGATGGTTTGAGTTGGTATAGGTTATTGATATAGGTTTGTGAAGTTTGTAAAATTATAGGAAATAGTGAGGAAGGAAAGTTATTGTGAATTAACCTAATTTTTATTGATAGCATTCGGCAGAGGTGGGGGGTGTGATAAGAGAGCAAAAGTTAGATATAAATTCTTTAAACAAGTTTTCCAAGCAGTAGATAAACATTCGATAATCATTTTTTGTTAAACCCCTTCCCTATATAGTTTTAAAAACTAAAAACCGGAACTGTTTCGATTTTAATGTGCTGTTCCGACTGAATTCAAGCTGATAACATTTTGGAAGTGATTATGTTTTCTTTTCAACTTTCTTTTTACCTCTCTCTTTTTTTCTTCTTTTAACTTACCCGATGAAAGGAAAAGCCGTTCTTTCCAAAACTCACAGGTCATTTTTCTTTTTTAATTCTCGATATGGTCTACGTTTTCCGCATTCTTGCTACTTCCACTTTTTTAAGACTGAAAATTCTAATCCGTTGAAAAAAAGCTGTGTTATTTAGAGAAAGTTCGTTTTGGTGCTCAATTTCGAAACTTGATGAATCATTAGGTCTAATTAACTAGCATATTTGAGGTCACCCTTTTAAGTCATTAAAATCAGCACTTAATACCTGAAGCACTTAATCTGGTAATTAAAACAAAATTTATTTTAATCATGTATTTTTTTTTTACTCTTCGTTTTTGTGTTGGCAACAAAGAGATGAAAGATCAAGCGTGTGAACTCTCATAAGCATGAAAGCATAAACAGACACGTTTACAAATTTCTGAATGAGAATTCTTTTCTCGCGTTTTCAACGAAAAGCTGAAATAAGCTGAGCTATACATTTTGACGAATTGAAAGGCTAGAAGTGAATAATTTATATCACTTGAGTGTTCCATATAATGTTTTAGTTGTACTTATGCAGATTCAGTAATAATAATAATAAAAAATAGAAGATTTACAATAATATATCAAAGTTCTGAAATTTATAACTTTTTTAAAATTATAATTGTTATTTTTTTTTCTGCAAATTTTTCTATTGTACGTCATTTATTTTAATTAAGTTTTTTTTAAATTTGAATAACTTATTATTGAGAATTAAATGGAATATAGAGAAATTTAATAATTTATTTATATTCTTGAGATTTTAAGATAGAAGACATTTCAAATGGGTCTGAGTAGTGAAGCGAGACAAGCACAAAGATGTTTTGCAATCTTTCGGAGCGTCAGCGAATTAGATAAAACGATCTTTCATGTATGAAATTCTCAGCAAAATATTGCATTGAGGTAAATTATCAAAGTCTTTCGCATTTGTTTTAGAAATTAATTTTGCTTTCATTTGTAAAATTAATAAATATAGAGACTGAATTTCGCAATATTAAATCATTAGTTCAATTTTGTTCATTTGGAATGCAATGTGATTTTTTACATCTAAATCTACCATGCTAAGTTCTTAGGGTTGATTGCGAAATCAAATTACGATAAAAGGGCTATGTATGGGATGTTTTAAAGGTATATTTTGACAATAAATACAAGAAAATTTTAAATTAAAACAAAATTAAGATTGGTTGAATATTTATTAAAATTTCTTAAAACAGTGTTTACCTTGGAATTTTGAGAAATCGTAATATATATTCACGTGTTTTGCGCTAGTCACCTAGTTCACAAATTCTCTAATGAATCAATGAATCTTTATTTATTTAAACAGTAATAGAATAGTTTAATTGTTTGTACTTTAAGTACTTTAATGGTTTCGTGTGTCTTAAGATTTTATTTGTTTATTTGAAATCCAAAAATATCGCATATGGGATGCATTTTTTTTGTATATTACCAAAATAACTGAAAATCCCTCCGTAAAACCTATCACTTATTTATCATGAGCATAAAGTGCATTGATTTAAAATCAATACTATCCTCCAATCAAACCACAAAACTACTCAGATCATATTTCAGTTATTTTAGATAGGGTTCTTAGTTCATCTTTCTTGCTGTACAAAATGATTAAACTTTGCAGATACGATTTACTAAACACTATAAATATGTGGTATTACTTTACGATGCATTAAAACTTTTAATTGCTGTTTTAAATGGAATAATATTGTTACGAGACTTTTCTCGAATTCGTAAAATTGCTGCCCCAAAATTGTTCCGCTCTGAATGCGCCAAAATAAATGAAATTGTTGTTCACTATTCAAATAACTACTTCGAACAGCAAATCAATTTATAACTAAAATAGGAGTATGAAAGAAAACAACAGACGAAACAAGCAAAAGAATGAAACGAGACAAACCGAATGAGACAAAATAGAAACATTAAATTAAAGAAACAAATGTATCAAACGAGACAAACAAAAGTATCAAATAAGAAAAAATAGAAGTATTTCACAGCAATTGATTAATTCTATGTTTAAAAGTTGTTTGAATTGAGCAAGAATTTATTCTAGTTAAAAGTTTATCTCGAAAAAACAAACCGAACATTTTAAAATCCCTGAAATTTGCAAGTGACTGAGAAAAAAAAAAGAAAAATGTAGAAGTAAGCATTATGTTGTTGCTTTAAACTCTTTTCATCAGAATAAAATGATGTTAATCTTAATTCGTTTTAATTAATATGTATAAAAATGAAGTGTTCCCTAGATGAGAGAATTTTTTTTTCCGAGACGCTTTAGGGAAACTTGGTATGGGTCTTTAAACAAATTATACATATTCGTTCGTTAAGTTGTAAGAGCTCGGAATAAAAAAAAACTATGTATTCTGAAGTAACTTTTTCAATCCTCTTACATCTCTCGAGACAGTCAATTACATTTTTCTTTATGAGTTTTAAATATTTTTCGTCTAAAAAACTGCTCACACCACTTTGATTGCATTAGTTTATAAAACAATTTTTAAGACTTACTCTTAGAGTGACAGTTTAGCAGAACATACATATTATTTTTATTCAAGGGAAAGTAAAATTGTCTTTGGAAACAAATATTAGGGAATTATCTTAGAAAAAGATTTTTTTTAAAAATAGTATCTACGAGTCCAAACGAGGAATTTGTGCTACGTAGAATGAAGCACAAATATAGGCAAAGAAATGGACATACTATAGTTTCGGTTCTCTAAACAAGAATCTTCCTCAGCGTCTACACAACGAACGTTGGCGTTACTTGAAAAAGCGGTGTTTTAATTACAGTGCTGTAATACAAACAGAGTATGCCCGCTGTTTTATTTCCCTCATCTACTTTCGTCTCAAACATCAGATTCTCTACATTCATGTGCTCCTTCACACTCGGCAATTTCATGTGACAGCGTCATGTGACAGTTGAGATGAGTTCTAATTTTTGTTAGATTCGTGTTTTGTATTTATAAAGACAATACATCTATAGCAATAGGGCGCTAAAAGCTTTAGAAGCCTTAAAACTAGCGAAACGGTAGAATATTTTATTATTTTTCGACAGGATTTTGCTATATTAAAATTCATTTCAGAATTTCAATTTTTTAATGAGTATGAATTGTACAATATTGTTTATATTTTTGCAAAATTAAGAATATTTCATTTTTTATTTGGTTTTGAAATCTTATTAGCTTATGGAGGAATGTATCGTACAAAAAAACGTGTAAAAACTTGATTCAGAAGTTTAAAAAACATCTGAAGTTATTTTGAAACAGCCCTGTATAGTAATTTTTTTAAATTGATCTTCCGATATTGAAGTACATAAAAAAACGTGTTTAAATTTTAATACAATATAGATTTAGCAAGAGTACTGCGTTTTTCAAAATCATGGATATCTTTTCAAGTATTTAGAATTTTTGAAATCATTTACGAGAAAGTATTTCAGACATGTCAAGCAGTATAATATAAAGAGAAAATTGAGGGGGAAAATGCTGCATCACCTTAAGAATATCACATTCTTTCTTTTTAAGTTCCTAATTTTGTTTCAACTTTACACCTATGATAAAGTTAAACAGTTTATAACTTATGATATAATTTATGATTCTCAATTTTTTTTATGTGTTGTTGTGCGATGTTATGTTATGTGCAATTTCAATTGAAGAAGACTTCATGATATTATTAACGAACTAACAATTTAATGTTACAAAAATCTTCGATCTATTTTTTATCATTTTGTATTAATCTTTCGCACCCCTCTTTATTATGGGTAAATGTATGTTATAAACAAGACTTAAACCAGAAGTTGAAAAAAAAAATAGAGAGAAGAGTTTTTTCGTCGAAAAAATTAGAAAGAGTAAAAATAAACGCAAGCAAAGAAAGAAGAAATGAAACAATAATGTCACCAAAACTTAGAAAAAAATTAGGTATTAATAATGATTAATTCTGTATAATCATGTATTTGCTCATGGTTTAGTTGGTTCCTTATGGTTAGATCTTTAATCTTTACTAATAAGATAGATTTAAGACTAAAAATTTGGATTCTGTACAGAATAAAATGAAATAATCGGCAATAGTATGAAGCTTTATAGAAAAGAAGAACATTCTCAAAAATCTATTTATATCTATACATAATAATAAACGCGGCTGTGTGTGTGTGTCTGTTTGTCTGTCTGTCTGTCTGTAATCACAATATATCCCCCCAGAAGCCTCGCCCATTCACGAAACTCGGCACATGATTGTGGTTTGACATAATGAAGAAGTATTTTTTTTCTTTTTCAAAAATTTGGATTAGTTTTTTAGTTATCAGTCATTTTGTAAGAAAATCTATGCTTTTTCGTCTTCAAAGAGCCATATTCAAAAAACTATTAAAAAATGCATATCTCTTATACTCCTGAACACAGTTGTAAAGCG